>NC_071324.2:1219621-1522651 GCF_027563975.2 Plodia interpunctella | reverse complement strand
GAATTCTTATACTATGTCTAGCACAATGTCTTAGTTGTAAGATTAATTAATAATAATCGTCTTCATTTAAAAATAACACGAAAAATATTAAATAAACCGAGACGGGTGGAAAAATGAGGGGGGGGAGACTTTTGCCCAGCTGTGGGACACATCACACAGGTTTGCTAAGGAGATAATCATATGGTTAGGTTACAGCATCATATTTTAGTTGGCAATTTAATTAATATTTTTGTCAATTTACTTAAACTTAAATTACTTGAATTGCGCAGTGGTTAAGGGAATACATTTTTATTATTGGTTGCTATGGTTTTTGTGGTTGGTTTTTAATTTTTTTTTAATACTTAATACTCCCACTCAAATTAAAAAAATACACTACATTGACATATATAGCGCCTGGATTATTTACTCACAAAATAACGGCGTAAGTAATATCAGGTATACTTAGCAGTTTCGCAGTTTTCTATCAGAGATATCTGATTCAGATCCATTGATGAGGTCAATAAAGCTCAATAAACATTGCCGTACCGTCATCTTTGTTCCATTGCGCTTGCGCTGCAGTTTCAGTTGGTTTTGGAGTTTCAATGTCGAAGCCTTTTGCTCTCGAGGCGCACTTGACCTGGAACTTCCATTGTTTGAAATTTCTACCATCAAACTTCTCAATTTTCATTGAATTTAAATTTTCCATTTTGAATTGCGATCTTCACTTTCTTTGGAAAAAAATTCCCGGGAAATATTTCCTTTCTTCTCCTCTTTACTCAATATCTATTACCTTGATCGGCTTTTCTGGGCCCGTAACCACTTAAATTACTTAAATTGGGCAGTGGTTAAGGGAATAAAATTAAAGATATATTGTAAGAATTGTCAAAAGTACGTTTTTATTATTGGTTGCTAAGCACCGATGCCATAGTCTTTTTAATTTAGTTTTTTAATACTTAATAATTATTTTTGTTTATTCTGTATTTATTGGATGAGACACTTTGCCTAGAAGCTTATGTATTTACATAGTAATATTTGTGAGATTTTTCTTTATTATCCATATTATACGTTGTCGTTTCGTTTTGATACTAGTCGGTAGATCTGCTTTTTGGGTCGACAAACA
This sequence comes from Plodia interpunctella, assembly GCF_027563975.2. Taxonomy (NCBI): domain Eukaryota; kingdom Metazoa; phylum Arthropoda; class Insecta; order Lepidoptera; family Pyralidae; genus Plodia; species Plodia interpunctella. The sequence goes on along the minus strand of NC_071324.2, from coordinate 1,521,552 downwards.
AAGTATTTTGTATGTGCGGCACATTCATCAATATTGCTATGTTGTGTGGTAATCTCAAATGCAAAACGCCCCTTTTGTTCTAAGGAATACGACGTTTCCCTACGTACTATAGAAGTAAAAATCTAATCGTATAAACTATTACTACAAAAAGGGAAATAATTTTGTCAGTTCGACCTATTATATCCTATACAAATGGGACTCATCGGTTATAAAATGTATTTGTTGACTTTAGTTGTGATATTTATCCTATTATTTTTTTCACTATTGAACCTAGCTGATTATCTCCTTGCCACATCAGATATTTATCGCCTGTATCTGTGGTAACAAATATACTTCAAATGTACTATATTGACATAATCTCCTGAGGGTATTAAATCAACTAATTTAAATCGTACACATATATTTTTTATAAGCAAGTATGTGTTGATTTTTTCTAATTCTACGCACTATTCAATATTTTGATATTTCGAAAAAGTTCCTAAAATTTCCTTTTAATATGTAAACAACCATTGAAGTCCAAATATCGCCCATACAATTACAAAGGAAATAAAGATAATCAAATCAAAAACTTCGAATAATAATATCCTTGCTAGAAAGTGACGGCGACATAATATATTTATATATTCAAGGTTGTCCGTTTTTAGTATTGTTTAGAAATGGACTATAATATAAATTGTCTATGCTTTGTGTATTCGTGTAATAATGGAGAATTACTGTTTTAGTAGATAATCTGCCAATATGTCTAGTAATGTATTCGTTGTTTTAGTATACTAGCGTTGCACTGGTTTGTCTGCCCACTGCGCAAAATTCCTATACGTGCCATAAAAATATTTTAACACTTTGTAAGGTTGAGAGAGGCAAGGGCCGAACTCTGGTCTACGGATTGCGTATTTTACTTAAAAGTTACAAATTATATTTCTTTTTATTCAATATTTAGATATAACTTTTTTGAATTGTGATATCTGTAACCTGAGTTTAGACATATAGTCCACCAAGAATAATACTGATTGTCAATTTTGAGTTCTATTTGTTTAGGCATAAGGGTGATTTCTTGTTGGACTAGGCCCCGTTTGTTGCATTTTGTATGACCGTTTATTTAATAAGATGATGTGAATAAGCATTAATTTCTACCATTTAGGTAGTAAATGGATTTTTTAATAAATAACAAAAACTACAATATATTTTTATTTCCATCCTTTTTTTATTACAAAACTTATACTTAAATCAAGATTCTAAAGTATTTAGTCTTATATGAGATTATATGTACATATTCACCATATGTAATTTTACTCAAGGATTTTTGAATCGTATACTCGCAAATTGTACATAGAGGCAAAAATGCGTCGATACTTATTAGATTAAAAACGAACACCACATCGTATTACGTATACAAACTATTTTATTACTAATCCTACCGGTATTTACTTATATTGTATTAACCGTGTCAAGGCGGGGGTTCTTATTAAGTAATTGTTAGTCTGAATTGTCATATTACAACTGGTCATTCGGAGAATATTGAAAAAAAAAAAATTTAACATTATTTTTACATAATAGAATAGTTTATACGTATACACCGCAAATGCTGTACATCTAATACCTAGATTTTAAATGTTACCGCTCGATTTTTTATTTAATTCTACCAGTCAAAATATGATACTAAAGACGAAATCTAGTAAGTACCTACAAATAAGAATCAGTCCATTCTAATCGACTTCTAACTTTCTGAAGTTCCCCGTAAGTCCTCGCATGGCGTCGCCCACGGCGTCTGCGCCTGCGCATGTATTTGCGCCGGACCGTAATGCGGAGACGGCGCCCTCTCTCGCGGCTTCGGAGTACATCTCCAGCCGGACCGCCATTTTGTCGTTCAATAATAAAATGTCCCGTTTCGCTGCCAATTCTTCTTTCCACAAATCTGAAATAACAAGGATTTTGTTAAGTTTATTGAAATGTCGAAATGTACGTACTTACACCTAATTTTTATAATTTATCGGACCTTATATTGTGTAGAAGCTTTAATTTATTTTTTATGTCCATTTAAAAGGCATTGCTTATTGTAATATTTTGTAAATATTAATTTCTTTAATAAGTGCATTATTCTTGTTTATAATAACTTTCTTTTACGAAAATAAGTACACAAAAAAGACAACCAACGGCGGACTTATCCCATGTAGGGATCTCTTACAGTCGACAGGCGATAGTTTAAGAGGGCATGTATACCGTAGTAGAAATAGAAATTCTTGTGTGTCAACTCACCGATCATCTCCTTCATTGGCATAACGCCGCCATACTCCTTCGGTAACAGTTTCTTATCGATCTCGACGTCTTCCGCGGCGCTGTAGAGACGCACCCTTTTTCTTATCTTGTCGGATATGAGCCCCATGCCGAAGTCTAGTGCGAACTTGATCGTCGGGTGTACATTTACGCCGTAGATCTCTTTGTGTCTCATTGGAATTGTTCTCTGTAAGGGATAATAATATGAATAGGACGCAATACAAAATCTTTTATTCTATCGACAACAAAACTATCAATTCTATCGACTACAAAATATTTTATTCTATCGCACGCATACCTAGCTAAAATATACATATACTAGTTACGCTCCGGAGCTTCGCTCCCGTGCGAATTTCGGAACAAAAGTTACCCTATGTCCTTCTCCGTACTTCAAACTAAGTGTATGCAAAATTTCATGAAGATCGATTGTGCAGGTAAAGCGTGAAGAGGTAACAACTTTCGCATTTATTAGTTAGGATTTTAGCACATGTTTAAATTTTTTTAAAAGATTTCCACAACTGGTAGTATTCAAATATTTCAATGAATTATTTTTAGTTCCATTCTCGTGTTATAGACATCGCAAGGTTCTGGCACAAAATGATCTAAACTGTTCAACAATACGAAATACGATGGGGACGACAGAGTGGGAACGACCGGGAATAAAGGGAATAGAAAAACTGTTCAACAATACGAAATACGATGGGGACGACAGAGTGGGAACGACCGGGAATAAAGGGAATAGAAGAATAATAATTTTTTCAGCTATAATTTTTTAATTAAGCTTTTTAACACTTAATCGACACTTTTTTATCACCCACATTCCCCAGGAGTGTAAATGGCCACTTAACAAGACTAAATCGAAAATTCAAATATCAACTGACCTCCCCATTTTTCACTATCCGCACAGCCTCTTTGGGGGTGAAGAGGGTGAGGTGGGGGAAGGACACGCCGCTGCCGTCGGCGAAGTGCACCAGCCCTCGGACCTGGGTTTCCTCGTCTTCCATCAGCGTTTCGTAGCAGATGCCCATGACCCGGCACATATCCTGGTTGGTATACTTGTACGGGTCGAACACGCCTGCGAAAGGATAATTTGATTGATGGGTTGGAAGGCAAAAGGAATTTCCGGGAAGATATATGTAAAAGGAATAAGGGTTTGTAAACGGATACATTTTAAGGATGGGACACATATGATTACTTAATTTACTAGACTCCTTCGTCCATCCCGTCTCCCACTTTTTTTGGGGTTGGGTTTCCTCGTAGATTTGCGCTAGAGATGTTTACTCCAGATTGTACGAGTATTTGACTAGATTTATATAAAAACTAACAGACGGTCCCGGCTTCGCTCGGGTAAAAATCTTTTCATTTTATATATATCTTATATCTTACATCTACTTATTGCAAATACATATATACTTATGCAAATATTTCAGATATTGTTTTTTGCAGTTGGTAACTACTTTCGCAAAATCTGCCAATGTCAATATGCAATTCGGTAAAAATTTACAAAATGTTTATTTAAAAATTGTTTAGATATAATGCACAAATGTATTCGTAACAGAATAGGTGAATCACTGACGAAATTAAGTTTGATAGATTGTGTCGAACGTAGATGTTAGGATATATACTACCTATCTTAGTTTGTGGTCTGGAATATTCTGCTCATAATTATTATCCAATCACCTCATTGAAACACTTAAGATGCCTTATACACTTAGTAGATTATGCAATTGAATTATTGACTCACGAAACTGGCGTTTTGTTTTGAGTTTTGGATAGAGTAATTTGGCAACTAAGGTGTTGTAAATTCGTTGCTTAAGTTTTACGAAATTTCGTTTACGTCGCTTGACTCATTTGGACCTTTTCATCAATGGATTAAGAGTCAAATTGCTAAAGATACTATTATAAAAATAAACTGCAGTTATACTGTAACCTCTGTCTTGTTTGTCTGTCCGCGATTAACTCAATCATAACTGCATGATAGAATGATGTCTGAGGAAGGTTTAAGGGTGCATATAATTTATTATATTTTTACCTGAGCGAAGCCGGGACGGGCACACAATAATCACATAAAAACATTAATATTCATGCAATGGTTAAAATTCAACAGAGTACAATGTTTGAAAATATCAATGGTACGTGCTAGCGGGCATAGATAAACAAGAAGCAAAATAACGGGGCAATGACATCAAGATTTGAGAATAATGTTCTTGTCGGTGTTTTCTAGTTCAAGTTCTGTCTATTTGTCTGTATCTTCTGATACAAAATGATCATGAATGAGGTGAATGTATTCGTGCCAATTTTCCTGATGTACAAATGGGTAATGGTCAATGATAATAAATAATTCTAATACTTATCTGTTCCACCGAAATAAATACATACTTAATACGATCTTGATGTGGTATGCTGAAAAGCGTAGATATAATCATGTGGTGCTATGAAGTTGATTTAATAACTATCTATCTATATGAAATATATATCATGGTAGGTAATACAAGCATACATGATATGTTGTAATGTACATTGTACGTTCAAATAGTATAGCAATAATATATAAACTATTGAATAATGTTAGGTAATTCAAGTATTTTTTAATTACTGAAATTGAAAGAATGAATGAGTATGCAATATCAACGCACGAAAAAAAGAGAATCAATCTGTATTTTTAGAAATCAATCTGTGAAGTAAATGAATTACAATAGAATACAATTTAATTGTATGTTGTCATTACATAAAATTATTATCTACCTACTTTACATAAATTTGTCGCAATATCGCCGGTATTACAATAGAAATAAGATCATCGCGTAACTTCACATGTTTGTGACCGTAGTACTTAAAAGTTTTGTTATATATACTTTCTCCAGTGTCGCCTGCCTTTTAAACAAAATTATTTACCAATTGAGCTGAAATTTTGTTAATAAATCACATTGCAATTCAATAAGTAGGTAGATACTAAAGTCACGTATTCAAGTAAGCTTTTAATAAATATTTTTTGCTAATCAGTAAAAGGCGAAAGATTTATGCGTGTTGAAGGGAAACTAGAGATTTTTGCTAATAACTATATAATAATTATTTAAGAGCCTAAAGCATAGAAACTAAAGTTTGTTAGTTATAATGTGTTTTCTAATATCATATGAAGTATATACAGTATAAATAAATATGACATAACAATGTATATTATAAATGAGTAAGTTTGTTTGTTGAGCGTCACGCCTAAACAACTGGACCGATTTTGATGATATTTGGCACGTATATAGCTACTTATAAAAAATATTTACCACCTAGAATCTGTAATGTAAGGGGTTGTGAAAGATAGAATACTTACGCGGGCATGAAGTGAATTGTAATTTAATGTAATGAAGGTTTAAAGCTGACGAGCCTACGCAATACATATAATAATACATACAGACCTTTGTGCAATGAGAATACATACTGGCGATAAATATATACCAATGAATATAACCAGATATTATGGATTACCAGGCCTGTACACGACTACGCGCCGACCACCCCTATCTTTGAATGGACTGACGAAAATGTATCTGGAAACAAATAAAATAAAAATTAACTTCTATTTCGGTACTTACATCATTATCATAAAGTATTTTTTTATGAATTTAACGCATACTGATTGAGTTAGCTTAAGTGAACTAAAGCTAAAGTGAACTTTCGTTGTGCAATCTAATTTATAATATTATAGAGGTAAGCGTTTGTGAGTTTGTATGTTTGAGGCGGGTTATCTCCTAAAATATCGAACCGATTTAAAAAATTCTTTCACCATTAGAAAGGTACATTATCCAAGATTGCTATAGACTATATTTTATCTCAAAATTCCCATGGGAGCGAAGCCCCGGGCAACATGTTGTGAAGTATAAATTTCATTTCAAAGCAATTTCATTCAGCCAATCTTTGGGCAGAAAGAGATAGAAGTATACTAAAAGGATGAACGTTAATAGTATATAAATGAGACAAAACACTCGAGGAGGAAAGAAAGATAATATCGGTATAAAAGACATGATCTCACCCCAGGTCAATGAGCTCCATCATGGTCGGCAGTTTGTAGTCGAGCTGGTTGAAGGCGATGCCCCAGGACTGCCGCAGAAGGATGTACCTCTCAATCGCCTCCTGGACCATTGGCACGCTGAACTTCTTCGCGCGAAGGAATCGCAGTAGAAAGCTTGAGTCTGTAGATTTATTTAGTTTTAAATTATTACACACGTTATTGTCCTTATCGTAAATTGTTGGAACAAAGAGGAATAAAATTTAAAATTATCTTCTTATCTATCCAGGTTCATAATCAGTTGACCATAGCACAGAAGTCAATCGAAAGTTCTGTAGACTATAGTGAGATGAATAGACAATACTCTGCTTCTATTTGTGGAATCTACTTACTTAGGGTACTGCTCCATCCGGCTCCCGAGAGCCTGTGACATGGCATTGTCCATCTGCCTCAGCTATTCCTAGCTAACTTTTGCGTCTGGTCTTTATAGAATCCCCTTACCCAGTCTGACAGCCATGAACTTCGGGTTCTGCTCCATCCAGTTCCTGAGGGACGCCAGAGCCTGCGATCTGGCGTTGTCCGTCTCCCTAAGCTGTTCCTGGGCTATCCTCTGCGTCTCACTGGCCAGGGGACAGCGGTATTCGTCCGCTGGCGTGAGGTACCGCTTCGTTAGTCTTCTAGACATGTTTGTCTGGAGGACAAATAGTATAATTTAGAGTGGTGAGGGATAGATGGCGTTAGTTAGCTATTAGCTAATGGAACAGAGGAAAAAATAGTCTCATTATGTCAGAATCACATTGAATGAGAATTTCTAAATACTGTAACTACTTAGTTTAAATAAAAATATCTACAATTTAATTTATACAAGTGATTTTAACATTTATTTTCTTCACTTTACGCGTCATATCCATACTAGTCCACACATTAAGAGAAAAGGTTCGTATTTTTGTTTGTAATAATAAACTAAAAACTACTGGGTCGATTTTAAAGAAATTTGTTACATGGACAGGCAAAACCTTTATATTGGCTACCGAGGGAATGTATGTGATTTAAAAATAAGACAAATTTATGAGGTAGAATATATAGTATTTGTATATATGTAACAATTTATTAAAAGGTTTCCCGATGGTTTACTGCTAAAGAATGCCTTTAAATCCGTTCTTTATATATAGTCTTGATAAATAAAGTTTTGATCTTGCAACATGAAATGAGACAACGAGAGGCAACTTATTCAATTTTGTACCATTCTTTTATGCCGCAGTAAGCGATGCCGGCTTATAGGTAAGTGCTAATTATATGGGTTGTACGTTTCAAATCTCAAAAGCCAGTGATAAAGACAGGTGTCGAGAGCGGGTTTATAAGAAACTTGTTTAAAATATGTTGAAACGCAGTCAAAGTCACAGTCACGCTTGTTTCAAGATCTGTTACATCACAAAAAAATGTATATCGCGGCTTTCTTAGTATATTGTTATTATATTCAAGTACGAAGTTTCTTTTTACTTCTTTCTTTGTATGTGTTTTCTTTGTGCAATAATTTACATTGCGTATTATATTGAGAAATTTATACATATGTAAATCCTATGTAAATCGTTCAGCGGTTTTGGAGATATGAGGTAATAATAGTACATTATGATATTAGTGCGTTAAGATTGAAAATTACGTGTGTAATTAAAGAAAACAGCGACTGTAATTTTCAAAGCGCACATGCGAAGTTTTATAACATATATTTGCGAGGAATTTAATAAAACTCGGAAAACGAATAAATCTTTAATTAAGTACTTGTTAAAGTAGTTATAATTTTTAGTAGTTTAAGTAGTCATATTATTTATCTACTAAAGTTAAATTTATTAATAAAATGTTGACCACTTCTGACATAAAAACTTTTTGCTAAGATTAAAAAAGCATCAATTGACAACCTCGGTGGCGCAGTGGTAAAGTGCTTGCCTCTGAACCGAGAGGTCCCGGGTTCGATCCCCGGTCGGGTCATGATGGAAAATGATCTTTTTCTGATTGGCCCGGGTCTTGGATGTTTATCTATATATGTATTTGTTATAAAATATAGTATCGTTGAGTTAGTATCCCATAACACAAGTCTCGAACTTATTTTGGGGCTAGCTCAATCTGTGTGATTTGTCCTAATATTTATATTTATTTATTTATTATATTATTTATCGTTCGCCTTTAGACGGAGCGTCTTGATAAACCGTTCGTTTTGCTTTACTTTATTTAAAATAAATATGTTTTAAATTACAATAACTCACAAGTGCGTAATGAGATACAACACGATATTGAAATTGGTGAAATAAATGACCCTTTACGAGCAAATATTGTTATAAAAAATATTACATACATACAAGATATGCAATACCAATCCTTTGCAGTCGGGTAAAAAGTACATTCCCATTTTTAACAATAACAAATTAGGTACAGGTATTTTATATAATTAATGTAATGTGCGTGTTCCACTGTGGTAATTATTATCTCCCGTTTCTGTCTATTGAGCCCTTAGATTTTTGGGCATATAGGTATATACCCCTAATAATTAGTCATGCTATCTCTCACACACATCCCGTGTTCTCGGTTTCTTAGATTTTTCTTCGCTTTGTGCCCACTGCTGAGCACAGGCCTCTCTTCGCGTACGCTAACTCCTCTGTCCTGTGCCTCTCTCATCCATGTACAACCTGCTACTTTTATTATATCGTCCGCCCATCTCATCGCAGGTCGCCCGACACCTCTCTCGCCGGCCCCGGGCCACCATTCAGTCAGCACTTTACTCCACCTGCCATCACGCCGACGTGCAAGGTGTCCTGCCCAGTTCCACTTCAGGATCATGACCGCGTCTCCCACGTCCCGTAATTTGGTACGCTGTCGGATCACGGTGTTTCTTCGGATAGTCCAGATTTATTTTCAACAAAATTCAACAATAAGTACTGTGAAGATTGTTTACATGTTAGGACTTATTTGTCGTAACACGTAAACAATCTTCAAAAATCATAGATAAAAGAAATATATATCGTAGAACGGACTTTACTTACAGCTTTGACATAACAAGTAATAGGCATTGATCCACATTTATTTTACTTAATTAAATATTTATGAGTTAGACAGTAACATATTGCAATACAAACCAAGGCGGGCGACCTTGACTCGAGCGAAATATCCGGTTTAAATATTACCATAGTTACTCAAGCAGTACCTATATTAACATATAAGTTCACACGACATTAGTTAAGCTTTTACTGTTGAAGTAATAAAAATCCCTCTCTTATTCTCGGGTTTCTCCCGGTGGCCGATTAAAAATAAATATGTATTTTTTAAGGAAACACACGCCGCGCTAAGTATCACAAATAAAATCAATTCTTAATTTTAAATGTGAAACGTATTTCTGTCTGGCATTGTGTGCTTTCACGGCTAAATCGCTGGGTCGATATCGATGAAATTTCGAATAGACATAGTTAAAGACCCGAATTAAAAGATAGGCGAGCGGTCAACAACTAACTGTTGACTTACTTTCAACATTACACATCGTTCCTATTGAATTTTATTGAACCTATTGACGTGCAATAATGCTAGCTATAATACTCAACGTAATTTAAGTACAATACCAATGCCATTATTGCACAATCGTTGCATATCAGACAACAATACTGCAACTTGTGGCGCAACTTATAATTGCCGTTGTTGTTGACCCCAACTTTAGTGTGTCAGGCGTACCAAAGTAGGACTTATCTGTAAGTACAGACTTTATGTGTTGGTGCGCCCCGCTGACTATTTAAAAGCCTTTATTGTTTGTTTGTTTACTTCTTCACTACATAGTATAAAACAAAGTCGCTTTTCGCTATCTGTTCCTATGTAAGCTTAGACCTTTATATTACGCAACGGATTTTGTTGCGGGTTTAATTTTTTATGTTTAATGGTTTATGTTTAGTAGAGTGATTACAGAGGAAGATTTATATATAATGTAACATGCATAATATTGCACCCGTGCGAAGGCGGGGCGGGAGCTAGTTATATATATATATATTTCTCTTACTTTCTGTCAAGGCGTTCAAATTCAAATTTCTTTATATATGATGGAGTACCTACTAATTCCATAAATAAATATGAATATATTAGGACAAACCCATGGATTTAATAAGTATTGCCTACTAATTCTATTAACAAACCACACAGATTGAGCTAGCCATGGATATAACATAATTTCATTGTCATCAAAAAAAAATACTTAAGGTCTACGGCGATCTACTTCCAAAGCCCAGGTCGTAGCAATCTTCGCCTTAGCATTTTCAAAGACGTCGATAAACAAATGTAGGTTTTATGTACCACAGATTTAGAAGGGCCCCGCGCGCGGACCCTGGAATACATTAATTATAATGTTAAAATTTCGTCCTAATTTGTCACGCGGGATGATAAATACTTTGTAAATTACATACATTAAAGTTTATATACACTAGTCGTTCGCCGCGAACGTAGACCACGCGAACACAATTTTTTTTTTATATATAAGATTTAATGTCAAATATCTCGAAAACACCTTTTTCAAAGTTATAGTCTTTTGGCTTCACACGGCAGCGCGTGCCGTGTTTAACAATATAAAGGTACTTACAGACCTATCTATATTTTTTAATTATCTCTTTACATATAAAATGCCTTATAGTTACTTAATTATAAAAGATAGATGTATTGTGTCGCGGACTTTTTATGGATCTACTAAAAACCTATATTTTTTTTTTAATATATTTATTTCACATATAAAGAACAAATATATATAGTACATAATAGACCATTTTAAACAAAACAAGTACCTAGTAGTAAGCTGCAATCTAACACAATTGTTCGATAAAGTAGGACTTAAGTTTATTTTTAATATTTTTAGGAGTTAAGTCATTTTTTACAGAGGTGGGTAGTGCGTTATTTTTGTAGTAGTAACAGTAGGGCCGGCGCACGCACGATAAGATTTTCGGTCGCGCTTTTTTTTCGAAGTACTTTACAAGTGTTCATTGATATTGCTGAAAACTATTCATTTCAAAACAAATATATGCCTATAGCAATCTTGGATAATGTAGCTTTCTAATGGTGTAATAATTTTTGAAATCGGTTTGGTAGCTTTGGAGATTACCCGCCTCAAACATACAAAGTCACCTCGCGAACACAATATTTTTTTACAAAATTGTGAATTTTTCAAAAACGGCTTAGCGAATTTTGTTGCCCAATGAACTTAAAAATTCTATTGACAGATCCTACATACCTTTTAAATTTCACCAAAATCGGGCCAATGGTTCGGAAGTTATTGCGTTACAAACATACATACAAATAATTTATTTTTTCCCCAAGTAGAATGTGAGACTTCGCTCCCTTCGCTCGCTCGGTCAATAAAACTTCTCCAAGAATCACACTAACTATTAAAAAAACCGGCATCAAAATCCGTTGCGTAGTCTTAAAGATAGACAGCGAGAGGCGACTTTGTTTTATACTATGTACTTTGTGACAACATGTTATATTTTGTTGGAATACATAAATAAATATATACTGCATTGGATAACGGAATCTAATTTGATATGCGTCGATATTTCTCGAATCCTTCAATTTGGAAATTTTTAAGCACATTTTTGAGCGTTCATGTAGTACAGGCAAATTCTAAAATCTTGACATCGTCACCTCATCATTGCTTCCAATCAGGTTAGATTGAGGTCAAACGCACTCAAATCAATACATATAATAAAATTGAAGAGAGGCCAAATTCGTACATTGGATATTAAAACAAAAGAATTATGGAATATGCTTAGTTACTGATATAGATGACAAAAATATAGTTTGGGAAATTTTTGTCTGTCTGTCTGTCTGAACGCGCATCACTCGAAATCTACTGGACCGATTTACTTAAAATTTGGTATGTAGGTACCTTATATACCGGGTTAACATCTTATATACATTTCAATGTTTCCGGTAAATGGTCAGGCTCCCGTAGGATAATTTAAAAACTAATTATGAATCAAAATACGCGATAAAACAATTACTGAGATTTTTCTATGAAATTCACGCGGGCGAAGCCGCGGGCAAAAGCTAGTTAATAATAAAATAACACTGTTCGGTGTAATTTTGTTATTAAGTAAGTTTTATGACACACAAAAGTCAACAACCGGATATTTTAATACAAGCCAAGGTCGACCGCGATCAACTTGCAATATCTTACGAACACGTATGTGTTCTTTAAGTTTTGAGATGGGTATTTGTTAATATGTTTTTACGTATTATATTTCAGCCTACGTATAGGAAAGATAGCGATTTTGAAAACAATATAAAAACAATTTCTATTACAAACTTTTTTGGATAATACCGATAATTTTAAACGTAATATTGATACATCGTCTGTTTGAATCCTCTTTATAACGGCATTATAGTAAAAAATGCCATTAATAATATACGGTATAAAAATATACGGTAAGTGTGTGACACAGGTAACTACATAAGGAAAATAATGCACTATGTGCTTATATTTTATATATTATATAGTTCGACTCAGGCAATTATTTTTTATCCAAGTTTATATAAGTCTAAGTGACCTATAAATTATTACTTGAAATGCTAACTTTACGAAAGTACGATCGGAGCGCAGACATAATACCTAGCTTATTGCCAAAGATAGATAGATTACTTTCATTATGATTCTTGCGATCGCGCAGACCGATACACTCATTATACTGATTATGTCGTGATTTGCCGGATATTTTCCGGGATCTGAAGCAATGGACAAATTTGCAAACTTCGTGTAACTATCTATTGCGTGGTAACTTTAGTTTTTCGGGTCACATTGACAAACACAGAAACTACATATTAAATTAATTATACTGCCGTCATTTTTAAGCTGCAGTTAGCGGAACATAACATATACACGATCTCAAACAATTTAATAAAATTTAAAAGTACTTAAAAGTAAGTATAAGCACTAGTAAAATTTAAGTATAAATAAATTTGAAACACGGTTAGAATGTAGCGTCTAAACCTGTTTCTAAATGAAATATAAAACGCGAATTACTTTCAAACCGATCATTCTATAAGATCAATGATAATTTTAAACTGAAATAAGTATATGCTAATTTAAACAATTCCTATTGCAGATTTGTTAAGTGCTTATATAACTTATATTATATTATTATATAACTTAATCAAATCGCTGTACTTGACTCTGAAACTACGAATACTGACTTTGAACTTAGTTCAGGCTGGATCTAATCGCTTAGTAAGAAAACTTGTTAGTCCAGTAATTTATTGTATTCCATTACAATGATAGGCCGTCCTAATATCTGGCTGTCCATGTCCTGTGACATTTCGAGCGTTTACTTGAAGAAAAAGTAATATTAAGGGTATTTTCTTTTTATCTTCAAAAAGTAAAATCTTTTATTAACTGGTCCGATAGACCATGTGCGTTTTGCTCGGGTAAAACCATAATAAATTATACGCCTAAAATTTCCACAGGAATTTAAGATATCTATTGGTGAAAACCGTACAAAAATCCGTCCGATAGTTTTCGAGTTTATCGCGATCCTACACACAGATAGATTTATAGCAACAGGTGATTTCATTTATCCATACTAATAGACTATAAAAAGACAAGATTCGTATTTCTCTTTTTTTTTTTGTTTTTAATAAATAAACTAAGAAAATACTCGATCGGCTTTGATGATGAATGACGGCACATGGGTGGTTTTACCCGAGCGAAGCCAGGTTGGGCCGCTAGTATTTTAGACATACCTAGCATTATAATGCTTTATATACCTAACTCGAGCACAGAATCCAGTAAACAATATGACAACGACATTTATTTATATCAACGTCGAATCGATGTCAAGATTTCTATATGACGCACTGATAATGAATTAGACTTACAATAAATTAGTCTTTAAATACAAAATTTGTATTTAAAGACTAATTTATTCATAGATATAAGAAATATAATGAATTTATTATAAATATAAATAAATAATATATTAGGACAAATCACACAGATTGAGCTAGCCCCAAAGTAAGTTCGAGACTTGTGTTATGGGATACTAACTCAACGATACTATATTTTATAACATTTACGTATATAGATAAGCGTCCAAGACCCGGGCCAATCAGAAAAAGATTTCCATCATGACCCGACCGGGGATAGATCCCGGGACCTCGCGGTTCAGAGGCAAGCACTTTACCACTGCGCCATCGAGGTCGTCAAATTAATATTTATAAACATTAAATATTTTAAAGACGAGACACTTTTTCTCACATTTAGAATTGTTTCTCTTTCTCATCAATTCTCGGTTCCTCAGCCGTTGAGGCTCGGAGCCCAGAATCCGCTATCACTTAGAATTTTATTGAAATTGTTTCATTTTTTTATTATCAACTACCCTAGCATTATATAAGCAGTCATTTGGGGGGTGATTTTTTAAAAAAGCCTACTTAATTTGAACGGGGTTCTTTTACTACATGCATATGCAATTTCATCGAAATGTGTTTAGTCGTGAAAGCTGAACAGACAGACAGACTTTCGCACTTATAATGTTAGTATGGCGGAATCATGACATCCACGCTCGCTAATCGCTGCACTAAGTTATCTTTACCGACTAAAGCTTACTTAACTAGTTACTTATTTATTATTATAAACTAGTATACATTATATAGTATATATTAAATAGTATTATTGTAGTATATACTAGTATATATTATATAGTATTATTATAGTAAGTAGCATTAGACTGCATATATCGAATATGATTGCTCATCACATCTTATCAATGTATCTGCGTCCACCGACCTACTTTTACTGGACTGATAGGTTGAGAAACCTCTGTGCACATCATACGTGCAGAAATGTCAGATGTTGATTAATTTTCGTCTGTGATTACCCAGATAGAAGGAGAAAGGTATATAGTCTTATTTTCCGACTCACTTTTGAAACGAACTAAAACATAGTATGGCATTATTACTCAATGATTGAGTGAATAAGCCGTATTTAGAAGCCTGATGACTTCTATATTTTAATAAATATAATACCTAGTATTTTGTTACCCTGTCCCCATCATCGATAAAGCGTATCTTAATTTGTGTGCTAATATAATAATTATAATATATTTAATTGATTTCATTTATGTATGAATGAAGCCACTGAAATAATTTGATAAGTCTTAATTATTCATTATGTTAAATAGATTTACAAATTAAAGATTTTTACCTGTCCAGTTCATCCTAGTTAAGTAGGTATATGTAGTTTATGTGATATTTATTCTTATATGTATGTATACAAGTATTTATGTATAATATTTTTATGTATAGGTTCAAAAATATTTGAATTAAAATTTTCGTTTTTTTTTTAAATATATTTTATGCACACGCCATTCTGCCTCTATGTACCACATCTCCTCTCACGGGTCTACTGGAAGAGATTTCATTTTAAATAAGTAGCTCCCTTGTACTCATTTTTATAATGTAATTTGTATTTTAAATTTTTTGTGTACATAAATTGATACTCCATTTTGCATGCTGCAACATATCCATATATTGCAATATTTGTAGTCATATTTGTAGGGATTTATTCTACACCAGTACCTACTCTAAAGAATAAGCTTTAAAACAGTTTCAGTGTTCTATTATGTTAATTATAACATATTCTAGGTATACATTTATATTCCATAAGCAGAAACGAGCAAGGGACTTCTTAGAGACTTGTGAAATAATGTGAGTTTAAATATACGATTTCATAATGCAACAAAACATATTTTGATATCATCTAATTTCATTATTATAACAAAGACCCATGCTTAAACTTGACTAAACTATTATAGAAATAATACCTGTTTTATTACTATTTTAAATAAAAACAGAAATGGAAATGTAATGTTGATTAAATCAGACTTTTCTTAAATAAAAATTTTGAGATATAAAGCCAAAATTAATAAAAATAAACAATAACAAATCGCAGAGCCAAAGTATTGTTGTAACATAAACAAAATCGCAAAGCTGTTATAAAATTATTTTTTATCACTTTCTAATTCACTAAATAATAAATCCCACGAAAGTCCGTTGCTCGTTTCTTATAAAATGGCGCGTAAACTCACTTGTCAAAATGTTTGAAATCCGAACACAATTTTTTTCGATCAAGCACGGGCGTCTGAGACCGCGAGTCGAGTAACACTGGCCACTAAGAACACTGCATCAGATGTTTTGGTTTATGATGATGGTTGCTGGCAGTTCTGTCAGAGATATTTGGAAATCTGTGGTTTTTGTGTGTATCCCAGGTGTTGCCAACCTTTTTCAATGTTTGTTTTTCGCCGACATCAGTTTTAATGATAGTGTAGTGTAAGAGGGTACATAGTGATATTTATTTTTTTTATAAGTACTTTATCACGGAATTATTGAATCTTAACGAACAAATATTTAAAATTAAAAAAAAAAAACAAGAAAGTACCTAAGATTGTAAATGGGAATCTCAACTTACAAAAGGTAGTGTAACAAAATATAATCTAAAAAATAAAAGGAACTTCAGGTATCATAATTTGAAAAGAGAAAGGGAGTAAAAAGATTTTCCTCACCCCATGAGAAAAGCCGAGGTGGGCTACTCCTGCATTACTTCACTTTGTTGCATAGATGATTAAGGTCACTCACTCTTTGCCAGAAAAATGTAACTTGCCGTAAACTACGCCATTATGTACTATTATACAATAGTTTTTTTTTTTTTGCCCAATTATGCCATTGCGGCGTTTGCAATGACGAACGATTTTTTTTTTTATTCAAGAAATTACTTATAAAGATTTTATTTTTGCCAAAAACGCGGGAAAATAAGGAGAAAATTCTTTTTGATGAGTGAGCCTGGCATTCTCTCCCCGCATCGATATTTCCTAAATCCTACTATTTAGGGAACTTCAAGACAAGAATGAATAGGCATTGCATGAGCTTGCGTGTAAGATGTCAGACCTCATATCTGTTTCCCATCAGTCTAGACAGAGTCAAACGCACTAACGAATTTCTAAGAAAAAAGTACAAAGTTAAATTTATACTTATGTGACGTGAGGTGATGTGACTTGTCTAAACGATATCGCTTGTATGGTATAGTATGGACATACTCAAATTTCGTTTGCGTCATAGAGCATCAGTAAAATTTGAATATCTCCACACTATTCCATACAAGCAATAGGTACTGTGTTGACAAGACACATCGTGTCACATTTGTGTCAATAAATCTAATACTTGCTGTAGTCTATGACAAGAGATAATTTTTGGTAAATTGCCTAATGAAATGAAAATGTTTACTTATAAATGATAACAAATTGCCCTTCACTAGGTCTTTAATAATGCAATTTGGTCTACAACATTTTGGGACATAGCTATAATACAATAGTCGTGGTAATAAAAACACATTTTTGTAATCTGGATTTTCTTGCAACTTCATTCGCATAAAAATATTCTACAGTTTAAAGTTATTAGGGATAATATCACACTACGTTAGGTATATCTATAACTAAGAAACGTGTTTAGAAAACACAACTCTTAACGTCATAGAGTCATGTCTATATTAATTAATAATTCATTAGGACATTAGGTACGCATTAGATTAGGATTAATTATTCATTTGGCGTTAGCCAAAGTTTAATTTTAATCCTTTAGGTTGAGTCTCTGTCGTAAACAGGTTTCATACGTTACGTTCTTATCTGTGGTTGCGCCCTAGAAGAGACTTATATCCATATCCCGCGGGAGTCATACGAGTCCACTAAGACTAAAATAAATACATCTAAGAATGGCTTGGATGATGAAAGACAACAATAGCACTCGTAAAGAGGGTTGAAGGCAGGTTAGTTGTAAAATTACAGTCGAATCTTCAAATTTTCGGTTTAATTTTTACGCAAGCTGAATGAAATGGGGAACATTCAAATATGAGAGAGATAGTCGAAGGAAAATTGGAGCCAAGTCCCCGTTCCTACTTTTTCGTCTCAACTCGTCGCACGGTCGTCGGATCCCTAGTTGTTAGGCAATTGGCACGCGTATCGTCCTCAACGACATCAAGGCAACATTTCTTTGATTGTTTTGCCCTTTCTGCCATCGTCGTCCTTTTATCTAATAGTGGGAACAAACCCGTGAAATCTATAATTCTGTACAACTACATTCCATAACACTCCATTTGTCATATAACCATCCGACATGAACTATTTAGTTCACGCAGTTACGTCTTCTCTATAGGTAAAGTAGGTGTTCTAATTTGTCATAAATACTTCCTATGTGAAGTTCCACGAGTGTAAGCATCTCATGGATAGTATATAAATGTGTATATGATTGATCACAATAGTGATTGAGTGATGTGTGAACATGCTTCGCAAGGCTCTGCAAGGCTCAATTCCAATTGAGCCTTGCAGTCTCGGCGCCAAGCCCACGTTAGAATATCAAAAAGGTACCTTTAGTATATTATTTCATTGCAAAGTTGACCGAATGTCAACTTCCCTGCATGGTCCTCATAAAAGTGCAAAATGATCTATCAATGGATATCCAAGATTAAACGGACTTATGGATTGTTTTCTGTGTGGCCATATGGGCGACTTTGCAACGAATTTATAGCTTAAATCGACTGTACTTATTTTGGTGATGTTTTATTTTCTACTACTAGCGACTCGGGTAAAATCACATCTATTAAAAAAACCCGCATCTAAGTTCATTGCGTAGTTTTAAAGATTTAAGCATACATAGCGGCGACAGACAGTTAAAGCGAATTTGTTTTATACTATGTAATGACTAGCGAGCTGGCTAACGTAGCTCCAATGAGCAAGCATGAGCTTCGATCTTGTGGAAATGTTCGTGTGAAAAACTAATTGATGCGATTTGCTAAAAATATTATTCTTTAATTAGTCGTTAAATGGATTAATAGTAGCAACAAAAGATCCAAAGTTCCCTTTGTCTCGTTATAATATCATTGAATCTGTGTTAGGGAAGTTACGAACTATATTGTATCACCCATAGAATAGTACTAGGGTACATCTCCTCGAGGTTATTGTACCACTATTAATATTAACTGAGATGGAACAGTTTCCAAGCCTGCATTCACATTCGGTAATAATAGTGTTGTAATTTTTAATCTATATAATTTAATCTAAATATACTTAAATATAAATTTTAATATATTATGGCCAACCGTCGGCGGCGTCATGAGCCGGCTCGGGTTCCCTCGAATGTGATGGCTGACCCATGCGTCAACTCGTGAATGGGTGCTGCCGGAGGAACTGCTTGTCAGCTCGATCTCTTGTTATTAAAAGTACTATTTCGTTGGACATTATATATATTAAAATTATTAATAACTAGCTTTTGCCCGCGGCTTTTCCCGCGTGATTTTCCACGGGAGTAGTAATTTTTGTGGGATGACAGGTATCCTATGTCATTCTCCGTACTTCATACTACATGTATGCAAAATTTCAAGAAGATTGGTTGAGTAGATAGAGCGTGAAGAGGAACAAATAGGATATAATAAAAAAGATTGCGATTTTAAAAGCGCGAACTCAAAGCTCGTACGTATGTCACCACAAAGTGATAGTTTGTACGTGTGCGTGCAGTCGGTGGGCGCGACTAGCTAACTGGTTTATTGGTACTGGGCCAAGGTTACTTGTGTAAAGGGCACAGTTCTGTGTTATATAACCATCGGCGATGTTACCTTTCTAAATGAGTAATGTTTCACGTGAAATATCTTCGCGATTAATAAAATTAACAAATGATTGCAAAATCTGTTTGTTGCATGAGTTTTGTCTACATTTTTCATTCAAATAATAAAAGATGTACCTAATCGTAATGTTAATATCTACGAGATTTAATATTATACATTTTTTTTTTAATTTTACACTTAATTGGCTTTTAATCTCGTTCCTAAAATTACTACATCCATATTATCTTTATTTATAATAATCCAAGGAATAGTCGTTAAATAGTAATATTAGAGTAAGGGTAAAAATAACACCCTAATAACACAAAATTACTTATGTAGTGAATTCGAATTTTTTCGCTATTTCACTGTATTGAATTTTGTAAAAAAAAAACTGTGTACCGATCACAAAATAAATTACGCTGTTTCCGTAATAAAAATACGTGTTTTATTGAAAAACTCATAAAATGAAGAAAGGATTTATTAGTGGTTACTCAGTATAAAGTCAATGCCGATTATATGAACAAAGAACAACACGTTTAAAAGGTGCTTCTGATTCTTGCTTAGACCAAAGTTGGTTCACTTCGCAGCTGCAAACAAAGAATTGGCATGAGAAACAAACGTCTCCGAACGGTGAAGCGACGCTGAAAATGATAATAATGAATTTGTAATCTTATAATCTGGGCACAATATGCCTCGATGTGGTGCGTTCGAGTATATATTAAATTTATAAGACGCATATATTTAACAGTTGTAATTTGTGCTCAATGAAAGGAATATTATAATTTTACTATTCGAGTTTAACCAGATTTGACACATATATACGCTATAGATATGCGGTATCACGAGGCTCGACCGTTTGAGGAACTCCCAGTTGCGGCACACTTCACGTCCGTGATATAGCAGGCTTCAGGGGTGCCGGGTTACGTAGAAAACAAAGCCTGGCTCTGGCCAAGTCATTCCCTGGCACTAGCAGAAGGGAAAAGCCAAGAGCTGGCTTGACGTCTTAAAGGACGATACTCGTATACGTGCCAATAGTCTGTCTACAAAGAATACCAAAGACCGTGGGAAGTAGAGCAGTAGGAAAGTCAGACCCTGGGCACCGACGCTTAACGGCAGCGGAATCAATGGGGAAAAGGCACAGATTAACGAGAGCTATGCGTGTTCATTCAGTTGGTTATAATGTCCAAATCTTCGTATTCATTTTTGAGAATAAATTGAACTTTGCACATACTAAATTCAGCTTGAGAAATATAACTGTGCTCTCTAATGCGTATACACATAATTGTAGCAATTTCGAATACTGTATGACGTTATGTTGCGCGATCTATTATGTCAGAAACTTATTAAATAAGCATTCGTTCCGAAATGCTAGTAGTTTGTCGCTTTGGTAAACATCATTTAATTTAGATTATGACGTGAAAAAGTGCCTGTGAAGGCCTAATTTCTGAATAAATGATTTGATTTTGATTTTGATTTTGCATCGTTATTTTCAGCTAACATTCGCTCACATATTAATAGTCCTTGTCTACTTCTAATGAGAATAATAGCGACAGCACAAAATCAATGAGATGAATTATTTTTAAGATCAAAGAGATGAATTAATTTTGCCACATCAAGTGCAATGGGCAAAGCATTGTTATCATAACCAATAATAATCACAACCAGTCAGGGCAGCCCCCGGAATGGCAGAGACATTATTGAGTAGGGTTCAATAATTATTTAATAGGCAAAGGACGAAATAGACCAATGATTATTTATAGGATTTTACAATGCATGGAGAAATATTACCAAACACATGCGTGGAAGAAATTAACGGTGACTTTTGCCTAGCAGTTGTAGATCTTGGAAAAAAAATACTAAATTAGAAGACGGGTGATAATTATCATTTCCCAGTTAGGGACGCCAGTGCAAGACGCGTGATCAGTCCTCAAATGATACGCCTATTTCATTGGTAACCCTAAATGCTTTGAAAGAAATTTACCTAACAGTAGTTTCTTCGTCTACGTCGACGTGACGAGCTCATGATCTTGCACGCTTGGCTGATCAAGAACACCACTAGCGCGAACACAATGGCAGCCATTAGTATCTCACAGACGGTCCACTTGTAGACAGTCACCGTACACATTCCCTTGGGACTCATGCTGCAACTCATAATTGAAATTAAATTAACTATATCTCTTAAACACCTGAGGGTTTGTCAACATAATCCAAAACCGCATAAACGCGCACCAATTTGTTCTCTCTACATTATCGCAGTTTGTACGAGTGCTTTTATTTATCGCAATTAAAATGAATCAGCTGACGTTTTGCTGTTTGGCTACAGTGTAGAGTCGGCATTATAGTCGAGGAAGACTTATAGCATGACATTGGACAAAGCATAATGTTATGTTTAAAAAAAATTATCTATAGACCTGCTTCACCACAGTAGCCTTTATGTATAAAGTCTTCGGTCGCATATGGTCACGATAGGCTTCATAGTTTCGACGGGGGTGTCCACAGTTCACAGAATCACTCTTAATGGAAAGCAGGTTTCGGCGAAATATTTTTTCATATCTCAATTTACTTTAAGTTTATTATCATGTTCTTACCTAACCTAATTATGTCAAGCAGAACTGAATTTACCTATTTTAATTCAAGCTTATCTAGATTGTGAGAAACCAAAAAAAAAAAATATTCGGCGAAACGTACTTTCGATCAAGACTGTGGACACACCGTTTCGACGGCGGCATAACGCGGCGTCGAAGAGCTAGTGTTAAATTTGTTTTCCGCAAGTGTTAGGACTGAGTGGCAAATAAATTTAGACAAATTTGTACAGCAGTTTCCCTGTCGAATTAAAAAACGATTTATCCTATCAAAAGTTGTGAAATAAGCCCTAAACGCCCCATTTTATATCAGTTTATATTTTATAGTTTGGAGTAGACTAAAACAGGGATGGTATAAATATGAATTTAAGACAATATGAACTTGGGATATGTACCTTTCACTCCCATCAGCAGTCATATCAGAAGCAGATGATTCTTTTGAAGATGAATCCTTCCCTTTTTTACCTTTGCCGCCCTTACCGCCTCCCTTACCACCTTTTGCTTTAGGCTTGGCTTTACCCTTCTTGCCGGTACATGCGCTTCCGATTGACTCATACGATTCTTTGATTTTCGGGCAGACAGAGTACCCTAGTGAAGCATCGGATCCTGCACAAGGGCCTTCCTGGCACACGGATGGTGGACAAAAGTCACATGGTATGGATTGTGTTGAGGGTGACTTTGAAGCTTTGCCGCCCTTGCCCTTCGATTTACTACCCTTCTTCGAGGCTGCTGCCATGACTATGGAACTGATTTCTGAATGACAAACATAAAAGTTTATATTATTACACAGAATTAGAAAAAAATTGATGCGAGTACTAGATTTTCCTTTGGGTGTGCCACGTACAGCACCGTCTTAGCACACCAAGAGACGCAAGTTCGCTGGTATGCCGTGATACTGTTGTCCGCTTTCAGTTTGCAGTATTTATCTTCAGTCATAAATAGTAACAGATTATTATATTTTATATTTGCATCCCAGTTTCACCACCATGTGCTTTATAATAAAAGCATTGTCATTGAAACTGAAGTAACTATGTGGTAGATTACAACGGGAGCAGGTAATTACGAAAAAATACTGCTTTTTGTGTGTGGAGGTGAAATTTAACGTGCAAGATTACAGACAGATATAGACGGGACAGGTCGAGCTTAAAAAAATTAAACTACGGCTGAGAACATTCCCAATTAGTAGTCGAACAAAAACCTAAATCACAATCGGCCTATAACAAACAAGTCGTTTTGTTGTGAACTTAATTATGAAGTTGCCAGATTTTACTGATAATGTTTGTATTCTTTAATTTTACCATAATTATATTAAAAACAAGATAAATGGCATTGTTTTATTATATTCAAATTTATCATAAATATACATAGACGCATCAAATATACAATACCTCATTTTAGTCGGGGGTTAAACATGAGAATTCAAGATCAGCCCGTTACTCTAGGGTCAAGTCTAGAGCATCAATAATTGTGCGTTATATCATTTACGTAACAAGTAAGTATGCAACGCCTGATGGCAAGCGAACGTTGCTCAACAGCAGATTGCATCCAAAATTTTAGTTATGTAGGTTCCTGTGCTACCAGAGTGAGAGAGACGGTGTGACACAATTGTATTTCTCATTAGCTTTTGACTTTTGGTTAGCTAGCGACATTTATTGCAATTGATTTAGTATTATCTTACCTAGGGTTAGACTAGAAAAAACTTGTGTTTTTTATAAAACTTGTATTTTACAGAATTTTTAGAAATATTGATCAGACCTGATAGACACACACTATGAAGACAAAAAGTCTTCACAGCTGATAGGCAGTGATACCATTCCCAAAGAGGGTAGACTGAGATATTTAAAAACAAACATACGTTTATTAATGTACAATACATTGTTTTACAATATTTTTTATTATATTAGTTATATATTTAGATTCATTTCGCTTTTTTTTAGTAATAATATTTACTCTGCTTTTCTTTTTCATTAATAAACTCAAAAATATATATTTAAATACATGCTATAAATAACAAGATACGAGCAAAATGTCAATAGCTATACACAGGGCCAGACGCAGCGGTTTGTCTGTCGGTCAGCGGGTTACGTAACCGAAATCTCGGCCGAAACCAGCACAAGTAGTTGCGTTAGAGTTACCAAACTTTGTATTGAATGAGGTGGTGTAATGACTGATTGTTATATTTCATCACTAGGTTGCGCTATTTTGTTTCAAATATTTTTCTAAATCTAGAAAGGATTGTGTCTAGCATCTTCTTTTTATTAACGGGTGTGTTAGTCATCGAAACCTTCAAGAAACGTTAGTCGACTCCTGGAAAGGCCATCAGAGCCGTCATGCGCATGGTGAACTGTTAGTTCGCTTATTGCTCTATACCATAGCGAAGGAGTTTGCCTAGCAATCTATCTTACTTCCTACTAATATTATATGAAATAATGAGAAAGTTTGTGAGGATATATTGTATGTGTATGTTTGTTAGTCTTTCACGCAAAATCTACTGGACGGATTGTTATGAAATTTGGTGCACAGGTAGAATATAACCTGGAATAATACATAGGGTACTTTATATCCCGAAATTCCCACGGGAGCGGAGCTCCGAGGCGCAGCTAGTAGTATAAAACAAAATCGCCCTCCGTCTCTGTGTGTTTCTAAGCTGCTTTTGCTACACAACGGATTTTATGCAGTTTTCACTGTTATGTAGAAAAATTAAATCCCGAAAGTTTTACACATACAAAAATATTGCATGCGAAATCGGGCCAGGTAGTTAATGGTACATAAATAGCTAGTAAAGGAAATACTACGGGAACACGTTTCAAGTTAAACATACCATTGAACATCTTTGAAGTTTTGAAGTTTTCTTCTTAGGCATATCAATATTAATCGAAACCGTCAACGAACCTCGATTGGATGAAATCAACAGCTTGTTTTGTTACAATCAATAAAAATGTAAATGCGACAGCCGCGTATACAATTTGTACTAAGTCAAAGGTATCTTCGTCTTCACTTGTATCCTTTTGGCTCGCCATTACTTCCTGTTGGGCAAAAAGTTTTTTAAATCACTTACCTCTGCGGCGCGGTACCCAATAGCGTTGAGTTGAGTTGAGGTTTACGTGCTGTTGACATCAACCTACCTAAATTTGAATTTGACCTAAATTCATTGCAAAATAACGGCGCTATTACCGCGCCGTAGAGGTTCTCACAGGGTAACTTGATGCGCTGTTGATTGTACTAGTATACAATTTGACTTGCAATTTGTCGTTGCGATTTCTCGCGTAAAAAGCGTTTGTTCACGCTTATAACAATAACGCTGTGACAAAATTGACATAACAGTTACTTGGATCAATGATTTTGTGATATGAAAGAATTGTGGGCCACGTTATAAATTGATGATATCGTTTTAATTTTTATTGTTTTATGGCCAGAAAATGTTACGTTTCATGTGTAAAAGGTACTTTAGCGTGGGCTGCTTCTACTTGGTCACCTATCGGCTTTTGATGACGGCCGAAGGGGGCATAGAACCACTTTATATCGTCCATGGATGTTGTAAAAGAGGATAAGGGACGAAAATCTGCCAAGGATTTTGTATCACTCTCTGAACTGCTACGCCAGAATATCATTCCCAGAGTTGATATCAGACAGTTGAATCTTCAAAATAGAAATGTTTATTTAATGCCTACTCCACGCTGTCGTCGAACAATTTACCAAACTTTGGCGGATTCGGTATGCAATGGTAGTTTTCATTGCAGTAAATAAAAACACTCATACTAACTAAGCAATGATCACGCATTCGCGTCGGCACGTGTCTAAGTTCGGCAACAGAGTGGAGCTGGCATTAGGCTTACTTACACAAGCTTCGCGGCCTCTCTGCCCCGAATGTAAGTGAAGTGAATGAGAGATGGCGTTGCGACTAGATTTCTGTGGTTGTTTTTTAAGGCAGCATTCTTACCTTATTCACTGGGAGGTTGGACACACGCCCTCCTGCTGCTGCCAAGAAATAATCGAGATGCACTTGTGAGTACGATCAAAACGAAAGTCAAAGCAAAACTCAGAAGCATCAGTTCCATGAGGTCGAATTGGTCCGCAAACATAGATATGTTAGTCAGAGCCACCGACGGCCAACCACTGAAAAAAAAAATGGACCCGAAGCCACGTGATTCGCGGACTAAGCTAAAAACCTCAATGCGCCTGCGATAAAGCAATTTATCTAGTTTCCAATAGATGAATTGCTGCTATTTTTGGGTAGGGGTTTATCAAATATAATATAAGTCTAAACTCTAACCGTCGGGCCGATTTTTATGAAATTTAGTATGCATGTAGTTAAAGATCCCTGTTCATACAAAGACAACTTTTTCCATAATCAACCCTAAAATGACTATGAGGAGTGACATATTTCGTGAAAATCATGTTTATCTATCTAGTAGTTGCTAGAATATACTCATTCTAACAACTACTTATATTTTTTGTGTGATTGTAATCTTCCACGGGTAAACATCACAAAATCACAAGAAAATATAATTAAACGCTCTCAGAAGTAACTGTTTTACGCTGACGAAGTCGCGTGTAAACAACGAGTTTGAAATTGAGTTGCCAAGTTGCTGGTTGCTATGGCTAAAGGTCTTTGTGCCCTAGAGCCTAGGCCACAATTTGGGTAAGTGATTGACACTTTCTGGTATTGTAGAGTTTTGTACCACAGCAGTAACGTAAAGCATTGCTGACTGGAGACAGCGCGACAGGTCGGCCATCTTAGACAATTTAAAGAAAACTTACGATTTGTTTTTCTTTCCCATTCTAACAAAATGTTATCTTCGTTCAGAGTGTCGGTTCAGAAAATGCGACGTGATACGACAGAACTGTGTGGCAACGATTAGTGCTAAAGTGAACGCAATGCAGATATATACTATTTTATCAAGTTCAAAAATATGGGGCCCTTTTTTGGAAGACTTCTTCATTTATGCAAATCTGCGAAAGACAATGTTTTCTTATTATCACGACGAAACATCTCACTTCACAGTGTCCGCGTGTAAATGGAATAAAAAAATTGTTTACAACGAAGTCCTATAAGAGTTCCGTTTTTTCCTTTTAAGGTTCGTTTAGGGAACCCTAAAATTGTAGGTATGGAACCCTAAAAATTGGAGAAAATTGATAAAAATAACTTAAATGGCGTGAAAATCGGGCCCCTGATCATTCTCGTGACTGCCGCCCTAGAATAAGTTCTAGCGTGGATGTCGTACGAGGCGACAAAGGGATTACATAACTTGACAGCAGAGAGGCAGCGTCAGCATTCCCAAAGGGGGTTGACGTAAGGCAGTTGGCCGCTGAATCTTCAAAAACTGTTTACTTTTTGAGCGGAACCCGGGCAATTCATAGTTAAGAATGCAGCCGCACTTGCGCAGTGGTATAAATCATGGATCGTCAAAGTTAAAATAGGTACAGCTCGATTGCATTCCTACCCAAAACCGATATCCTGGTAGGTACCCAATAATCCAGCGACACTTGGATAGCATCGAAATTTGGTGAGATTTGTCAAATTACGCAAATTACATTCAAGAATATTCATGAATATGCTTCATCATGTATTTGAAGTTCAATTCTTGTACTGTACGTGTACCCAAATTCATTGCAAACTCGCCTCTATTACCGCGCCATAGAGGTTCATGCAGGGTAACTTTATGTGCCCTTACGTGGTCAATCTTCGCACAAACCAAGTAAAAATTTTAAATTTACCTAGTAATTGATGATTTTTCGGATATATTTAAAAGCTCTCGCGGTGAGAAGAACTGGAGGCGGTATACTAAACGCACAGTAATCTGTAATCAGAAGTGATATACAGATATAAGGAGGCACACCAACGAAGCAAGGAATATATAGAGCTCTTTTACAGTTGGCCGAGCACAAACATTCTTTGTTTCTTTATAAATAAATAAATAATCTTATATAATTAAATCTTTATAAATAAATAAATAAATATTTACTTACTTAAATATTTACTTATTATTCACACAGACTGAGCTAGCCCCAAAGTAAGTTCCAGACTTGTTTTATGACAATATACTATATTTTATAACAAATATACATATAGATAAACATCCAAGACCCGGGCCAATCAGAAAAAGATAATTTTCCATCATGACCCGACCGGGGATCGAACCCGGAAAATCCCACCAAATTCAGCTTTTCCAGATTTTTTACCCACTAAGAAATATTCATACATACAAATTGTTACTTACAACAATGAAGAACTTGAATTATTAAAACTTTTGTTTAATAATTTGAATGATTTTGCAAGATGCTTGTGACAAGATATTTCAAAAAATGTGAAAAAAATCTACCTTCTGAAACTGCTAAGAAAACGACAGGTAATATTACTACTTATATCTATCGATCACAGGATAACCATCAGTTTCTTCAACGCAGATTGTAAAAGCCAATCAGAGGAAAGGGCTATAAGTTGGAAATTTTCACATAGCTGAAGGGCTGGCAAATTATTACAATTTAATCTCAAGCCTGTCGAATTCATCTGCTAAAATTGGCCTTCGAGTTTAACAACTCTCGACTTTGTCTATCCCGTAACGGACATAGACGTGATACAGTATCTGCACTAGGTGCCAAGTAATGAACATACCGCATTGTTTTTCTTCCATTGCAGTTATTCCTATAGTTTGATCTTGGTGTGATGGATATTTAGGGGACATAGTTTCTGTTAATGGGGATTTTGTACATCCACATTTTATTTTTTCTTCATTTTGTTCGTTTGAAATTGTCAACCTTTTGTCAGGTTTCATTAAAAAGAACGATTACATCACATGCAATTTTTATTTTAACAGCGCGTCTATGGTATAAGAAAAGGGCGCATCTACCGAATGCAAGAACTTTTAATCATGGAATTAGTAATAATAATTAATATGTTTATTTCGACAAAATGACATGTAAGTACTACGACTTGAATCGGCGGCTAAAATTGGAATAGTTACCTACATATTTTTATTTAATAATAGCTGTGCGCCTCTTTGGTATTATTATTCTTAGCAAGATTACAAACATCATGATTAGATGGATGAAATACGGTAATCGTGGGTAAAAAATAATAACGGGTTTACGCCCGAAATAAATTTGCATAGAGTCAACGTGGAGTCAACCCATCTTCACCGGGAATAGCGAAAACGCCATCTATTGGCGTTTCGTGACAACTCTACGTGTAATGGTAAAATAAGCAAGAATAATCACAGTATGTAGTATTGTATGCTGCTATTTAGAATGAGTTTGCTGAACTTCGGCGATTTCGGTGTAGATTGCTGGTGTTTCTTTGCTCTGTTAAAGTCACCACACAAGTACTACGCAATGTACGATTATTCGCGCCGGCACTTGTCTGAGTTGCCGATGTGTCGGAGCCAGCACAACGCACGTAGTTACAAAATTTACTAAATCATTTGCTGAAAATTTCGCTAGATGTCATGTATCAATTTTTCTGCAAGTGAGAGCCAGTGTCAGTGTCATTGTTTAGTCGCGCTCCGTGGTTTATAGGTTTGATACAGACGTGCGTTGACGTAGGTACATCGAAACTTCAAACAATTTCTGCGTTGTCCGTCGACGAATGCTAAAGACGTGATGGAGGACGGCGGAACGCAACTGAGAAATGGGACATGGCTCTGATGTCATGTCAACTATTTTAGCCGACTTCAGCAAAAAAGGAGAAGGTTCTCATTTCGTCGCGATTTAATATATATCAAAAACAGCTTTTGTTATTTTGGAAAATTAATTAATGATAATGTTACAATACACAGTGTAACCTCCCTATTTGGTACTAACACTATTGATGCAACATACCAGCTATACACTATCAACAAATAGTGCGCCTGACTGACGGTTTGGATATACATAGCTGGTTTTCCTTTGCGGTTAATAAAAGCTCTTTTATAAACTACTCAATGTACGATCATTCGCGACGGCATCTGTCCGAGTCCGCCGATAGTGTTTAACCGGCGGCGTAACTATGCGAGACCAGCAGGTGTGTTGAAATTCAGTGCGTTAACCGACTTCGTCAGAAGCGGTCGCGCGCGGCAATACGAATGCGCGCGTCAATTGTTCCGATTAATCGATCTTTCGCCGATTAATCGATCTGTGACGATGTTCATGCAGTACGATTCCTTGCCAGCCAAGCTGGACGAGGAGTTCTCCCTGCCCGTGGAGTCGATTATGAGGTGTGAGGACTTCAAAAGCAACTTTGCCAGGAGGCTGTCAAATCGCTACATCAGGACCCCAGCGGTGAACAAGGATAGTTCCTTGAAATTGAGACTCCAGGATCCCAAGACCACTTCTCCAGATAATGTAAGTAATTTTTGGTTTTTGCTGTTGGCGAATTATATAATGAATCTTATTTGTTATTCGCTTAAAAGTAACTGTCTTTTACATATTCCCTTCTCACAATCAGTTAGTTTAAAGATCATCATTTTATTTATCAGTTTTCTATTTCCTTTTAGCCGTATTGTCTATTGTGAATATATTTTGTAGCTGTCGTAGTTTGTATATCATGCTGTGTAAACA
The DNA here is from genome assembly GCF_027563975.2 of Plodia interpunctella. NCBI lineage: Eukaryota > Metazoa > Arthropoda > Insecta > Lepidoptera > Pyralidae > Plodia > Plodia interpunctella. Next base: position 1,490,510 of record NC_071324.2, on the reverse strand, counting down.
CGTTTAGGGTAGCAAACTTGTTCTTCTAGCTAATATTATTGGGTATCTATATGTGTTTGTAATCTGTTGTGTTTTCCTGAATAAATAAATCATCTTATGCATTCATACTTATACATTATAATTACATATAGTGGGATAACCCACCAACAAATTTTATATTATATTATAAGTTTGTTTATAATCCTTGAAGAGGTGGTGAAACGAACCTGTGCCACCAAACCCCAGGCGCAGCTAGTATTTCATAATTTAACACGTGTCTATATTGCTTGATAAACTAAACATTTTCTCTAAAATTTCTTGTGCAGTTTCTGTAATGTACATTGTGTTTCTTGTACCTACAAAATTTTACTTATATTCTACTAGTATAGCCCGTCCCGGCTTCGCTTGAGTTGAAACATAATAAGTTATACCCTTAAACCTTCCTCAGGAATCACTCTATCTATTGGTGAAAATCGCATGAAAATCCGTGCAGTAGTTTTTGAGTTTATCGCGAACTGACAGACAGATAGACACGGTAGAGGACTTTGTTTTTAACCCCAGGCGCAAAAAGAGGGGTGTTATAAGTTTAAAGTGTCTGTCTGTGTCATCGTAGGTCCCAAACGGATGAAACGATTTTCGTTTATTTTTTTTTGTGTCATAGATAATTTTATCTCGAGTGTTCTTAGCCATGTTTTACGAAAATCGGGTCAGCCGTTCTAAAGTTGTAGCGAAATGAATATTGAAAGTCGGAGGTTTTTTAATTAGTCTAACAAATAAATTTGTCTTGTATAATATGTAAAGATTATTTCTATTAAAATTTTTCTTGTACAGCTATTTTTATATGTTCTTTTTTAAATGGCAATATGATTAAAAATTTGTTACCATATCCCCATATATCTATTTATTTCTTTTTAGTCTATGATTTTTGTACAGTATCTAAAAAGCTATTTAGTGTTAGTTGTCAGGTTAATTGTCAGGACGGACCTAAGTTATAGAAAGCAAAATTATTAACATAAAGGCACTACAGATCATTTTTTCAGTGAGTGAGAGGCGAATACTATTGTTCACATGTTAATACATACGATAACCATTTGTAATTAGTTGTAATTAAATTTCTTTTTTTTAATAGGCTGTTTAAAATTGATGCCCTATTTGGTAAACAGTGCAACAACACCTTTGGCTTAAATTAGATAAGATTATTTTCGTTCCTTTATATTTTAAAATTAGAAAATAAAAGTTAAATTGATTTGATTAACACTATTATATGTAAACAGATGAATTTGACTTGGAAAAACATTGTGATGAAACGTACAGTCTGGTTGATTATCAAATTGTGTGCAAAATGGAGAAGGCAATGGCAAACTCCATTAATAGTGCCAAAAAGGACGTTGTGTGCGTTCCATTACACGTAACGATCGCGACCCTCAGCCATGAGGAATATGACTATGAAGAGATAAATAAATATATTAGGAAAAATCGCACAGATTGAGCTAGCCCCAAAGCCCGAAGTAAGTTCGAGACTTGTGTTATGGGATGCTAACTCAACGATACTAAATTTTATAACAAATACATAAATAAGCATCCAACATCCGGACCAATCAGAAAAAGATCATTTTCCATCATGACCCGACCGGGGATCGAACCCGGGACCTCTTGGTTCAGTGGCAAGAACTTTACCACTGCGCCACCGAGGTTGTCAAAAGAAAGAATGAGAAAGAAGTCTTCAAAATGACTTTTCAAAATGTAGTTTCGATACTTTAATTTGACAAACAGAATCATAGTACAGTACAGACAAAACATATCACTCTAACCAAACACCATGAAGTTTCAAGTTGACTGGATACGGCCAATGAGATATGAACCTAGGCCTTTCTGATTCTGATGCAAGCTGAACGCGGCCAACACCAATAGACCGTGTGTTTGTGAACGAAAGTGATTGATCACGATCTGATTGATGTCCAGTCGATATGGTCTGAGATCGAACCATCGTTTGCTCGAAGAACAATAAATACAAAAGAGAAACTGTTAATCTAAACGCTTTCCCGTGTGCATCCACATTTTATTTTTATTTATGTTATTTTATTAATAAGGATCACAAACAGAACACGGACAAAAAAGAACATAATTAAAATATAAGAACCAAACTGTAATCCACTAGAGCATGCACACTTGTACAGAGTATGAAGTGCTCTATCAAAATATAGTATAAATATATACTAATATTTTACAACATTTACAGCGCAACAGCGCTACGATGTCTCAGTTCGTCGAAATCTCGCTTGAAACCCAGTGAATACGTCGTATTCCTCATGGCTGAGGGTCGTGGTTATTACGTGGAATGAAACACACACAACACCTTCACCGGAAGCAAGAGGTCGATCTATACATGAGTCAGATTGGTATACAAACTCATGTGGCACGAGTAGGATTCGAACCTGGGACCTTTCGATCCACAGGCGGGCGTCTTAACCATTATACCACCACCGCTCCATACCTACATAGTATAAAACAAAGTCGCTTCCTACTGTTCTTATGAACTTACGCTTACAATGTCTTTGAAATTACTCAACGGATTTTGATGCGGGTTTTCTAAATAGATAGTGTGATTCTTGAAGAAGGTATAGGTGTATAATTAATTATGATTTTACCCGAGCGAATCCAGGACGCGCTGCTAGTAATTTATAATTAATCGTACATCATATAATTAAAAAACCAAGCATATTTAACATCCCAACACACGTAACTTTTGAATACCTGGCACACCATTGTTCAAAGACAATTAAGTTCCTTTGTTTTGGAGATACGCACAAGAAACTTTGGTTTTTATTACTGTACAATAGCCAACCCTGATTGGGTACAACTTGTAACCAATCAGGGACGTACTATAGTGACACAAATGTTAATTTACATGCATTATCATTGCTTAATAATAAATATGCTTTATATAATAAAGTTTCTGGAGGTTTAACTCTCTCTAGAGAAGTTTGTAAAGCTCCCAACCTCTAATAATAGAGAAACACTATAAAAAGAAGACACACAGATAGCATACGATTAATACCAGTGTCATGATGTCACAACTCGCTATCGGCCATTACCGCGCTTGCTGGTTTCCGCCCTAGTATAAGATTACTATATGTGCTAACTCGCGAAATATTTTCAAGGACCGACATTCTAGGTTTTGTTTTCAATAAAACAGAACATGACACTTCAATTAGACGACCTCTATGTTATCACCAGGCCCGTCCGCTTCCTGAGGTCCTGGGTTCGATTTCATGCGCGGGCAAATATTTGTACATGTAATATTTTGTCTGCGGTTCTAGGTGTGTTGTGCCCGTATTTATGTTTGTGTCCATCGGACCCGCAATACAAGCTTACTGGTGTAGCATGGGCCGTTGAGTATCGTTTTTATTCGTGGATTGGTGGTGGTTCGAATCGGCAGATAAGGCCACTCGCATGTGATCGAAAAGTCTCAAGTTCGAATCCTACTCGTGCTACATGAGTTTGTATACCAATCTGAATCGACCACCACTTGCTTCCGGTGAAGGAAACATCATGAAGAAACCTGCACACTGGTTGCCTAACGATTTTATGTTCATTAGTGTATATGCAACTACTTGCCACTAGATAAGTAGTTAGTTAGTCACGTCAGATGCCTTTAGTCGACTAGAATACAATCTGACACAAGTGTTAGCAGTAACACACTCGAAAATAAAGACATTTTATTTTATCACAGACCACAGGTGTACAGTGCTACATGCAGTATCTGTCTGTATGTTTGTTTAGCAATCCATCTCGCGATAACGCAGGTATTCGTCGGATATCAGACTCATTGTACAATTGAATAATGCAATCGAAATCATCTTCGAACGGAAAATATAGATTCATATTAATTTGCTAGCTTATTGCCCGCGGCTTCACCCGCTTTTATTCCTCATCATAATTTATTATTGTTTAATAATATTCTTGCTTAGTAACAGCATATATATTTGTACCTGTTGCTTTTGAGACTACCGGCGTTTGGGGATCTGAGGCAAAGACTTTTTTGGAAGAATTGGGCCGTCGGATTTCCGAGCGGTAGACGCTCCATATCGTTCCTGGCTCAAAGGCTCTCCTGAGCAATTCAACGCGGTAATGCAGCTAGCGGGTTGGGGACCTTCGGGCCGGGTTCGGCACGGAGTGGTCTCTCATAGATTAATAAACTTTATGACGAAGCATGGTGCAGATTTCTTCATGTAAACATTTTGACGAAGCTTCTTGCGGATTTTACTGTTGTATATTTTGACGAAGCTTGTGGCGGATACTTTTCTGTATACGTTTTGAATAGCATGAAATAAATTTTATAATATGCTTATAACTTTTTATTGTTAATATCTCGGGTTATACACACCGTATAGTAAGGAATGCGAAACATTTGCTTAATAATCTTTTTACAAGCTTTATTTTTTTTAATGCAATATATATGTAGATTCATATAAGTTTGATATATAAATATACAAATAAACAATTAAAACTATTTTGATTCGGATGGAATTTTATGCAGATTGAGCTGAATTTTTCTGCACACGTTTAATTAAAATGACTGCATACTATAATAAGCATTTATATGACATTCACGACTTGATGGTGATCGACTAACAACGACGGAACTTCCCAACTGTTTACAACGGTGACTCGTCGAATGTGACAAGATCTCCCTGACGTCACTATTCTTATGTCAAAAATGTCATTTTTGTAAAAAAAAATATTGTGTGTGTGTGTGTGTGTGTGAAAATTGTCAGTTTAACAAATAGCGTTTCACTCTAATTGAGTTATTAGTAAGTACTGTTTCGTTTGCCGCAACCGGGTATCGAACCTACTGCCCAATCGGACGGAAGCGGACGCATTATAATGCAGAACACGCACCGCTAACAAAGTATAGCATGTCCCGAACTGTTCTGTGTTCACGAACAGTGAACACATTCGTGTTCACTGTTCGTGGTGGTTCCTGTCTGGATGGATATAACTTCGGAAGGATTTTTAACCTACTCCAAAATGGCGATTCGCTTCGAAATAGGTAAAAATCTTGTGCTAAAAATTACATTTATAAAACCAAACAAACAATTTGTGCAGCAGTCATGTGGCCCACTTGATGGAAACCGGTCACCGTAGCCGATGGACGCTTGCGACACTAGGGGTGTGGTTGACGAATTTGTCGCTTAGGGTATTTAGTGGCTCAAATTTCAGAGAATTGTTTTGAACTACTTGTACAGTTACCCTGCATGAACCTCTATGGCGCGGTAATAGATGCGAGTTTACAATGAATTTGTGTAGGTTGACGTGCTGTTGACTGTACCTAAAATTAAAAAGAATTTATATATTTTTTATTTGGAATGCTTCACAAGTATTTAGTAGACATTAGTAGTACCTCGAAGTTCGTTAAGATTTGGCCTGAATCGATTTGGTAATAAAGTTGTGACAACACTAAACAGTGTAGACTCACCTATTACCGATATGGAACATTCATTGACTGTGTAACTGTAATATATTCATGATATCGTATACCCACATAGCGTGTCAAAGAATGGACCCAGTAGGTGCACCTGAGAACCGACGGAAGAGCATTGTATAGAGATCTGAAAGGAGATAACACGACAATTACCCATTTACCCATGCCATAGTTGAGCTATGGGAGTCACGATGGTACATGTCGACATTCTTCGCGTCGATACCATCTCCATTGCAAGTTTCCTCGTAGGATGCGGAGATAAAAATAAATTGCTATGCAGATTTCAGTACTTGTTACGTAAATAAAACAATCTGAATGTGGCAAGCTTTTTACTAGTTTTATTTTCTGCATATCGGTTCTAAATCTCTCTGTTTCATCTGAGTTTTAAACTCGGCTGTGACGCCTCTAAACCAAGTGTCTGCTTAATCACCTCGCACGTCCTCACCATTTGGAATGCTATTGGGTAATAATATTAAGCTAACGGGTTTTGGTCCTACTGCCAAGTTCACCTAGGTGAAACATGGGATATTCTAATTTATAGTCGTATCTAAATGGATAGCAATAATCGCGTATTTTTGACCATATAGTCCCATGAAACTCTTAGTTGTCTGTACAAAACAGTTTTAATCTAAACTCCAATCTGTTCCTTCTTCCATGTTACTGACTTTTTAACAAAAAATTGTATATTTCGGTCGCACACCGGATGACATCATGGTTGGGCAATATCGTGGCTACAGAGCTATAATACCTCTAGACCTTTATAGCGAAGTGCTCACAGATTCGATGCGGGTCACAATGGAAAACAACCATATTGCAAGATTTCTGTTCTTAATATGTTTTATTCGAATGTGTCATCTAAAAATATAAAATGTAAATATTTATAGTCATTGTTCCATATAGAAAAAACACTTCTTTTGAACTCTATCTGCGTGATGGCTGATCCCTCAAAAATGCATTTCGAATCGACCACTGCATGTGAATTTAATTTTATTCGAAACTGTCTGTCTGTATTATATTTATTTTATGATATGACGTCCAATTACGCAAGTTTTGAGCATAACTTTGCTTTCAAGCGGTAACTATAGTGATTTATTGTGATTACAAATACATTGTTTGCAGTCAGAAATATTGGCCATAAGCATTTAAATGTTGTTTATAAAAAAAAGATTCAATTTTAAATACCGAAAAGTATTTTCAAATTGAAAATAATTTTCGTAGCTTGGATATTTAGATTATGTTTGCCTGGAATTTAAATATGTGTTAAAATAAAAACTTGATAAATCTTATTTAAACAGCTAACCTTATCTAGTTGTATAGGTACCTTAAGAAGAAAAAACTATGAGGTGTTATACTTAAAACTTAATTTGACAAAAGTGAAATTGACTCCCAAATATCTCTGTCTCATCTTAGCATATTCCCGGTTTCATCCTCAGCCGTTGCGGAGCCAAGGTTCCGCATTTCTCCCAAGTATCTAGATCTAAAGTATTGTGGTCACTTTCACATAGACATGATATAAGTTTATTCCGCGAGTTAGTGAAGTTAGGTAACATAGGGTGGGAAAAGACATTTGCGTGGAGTGTCAATACACAGTGTAAGTGCAATCAAACGATGAATTCAACGCAATTTAGCATCTATTACGAGGACGCAGATTTCATTTTGTTGCGACATCTCGGTGCAAGAGTCGAACGGCTATCGGTTAACTAGTGATGTGAAATAAGAAGCTCGTAACCTGGGACACAGTTTGTAATACTTCTGCCCACGGCTTCAGCACGGGAACAGTATGTTTTCCTGAAATAAAAAGTAAACAATATCCTTCTCCTTCTTAACTATATGTATTAGAAATGTCAAGAAGATTGGTTGAGTAGAAGCGTGAAGAGGTAACAAATTTATTTTCGCATTTTTCTAGATTTCTGGATATAGAAATGAATTCGAATCTCGACAGTGACTTACAGAATATTAAATTAACCACTGATACTACAATACAATTTTTCTGTTGATTGTAAACGCGTGATTATGGTCTCATTTTGAAACTAAAATTGTGGTGTTTATGCTATGATATAGTTTATTACGATATAATAATATAATTATCAAAAAATATACAGGTTTTAATATTTTTATTGATAATTTTGAGTGCGTTTGAATTGAACGTACTCGACGTAAGAAACAATAATGGTAAGCCCTTCTGGCATGATAGGGACCAACACTGTTGAAATGAGTTTCTTTCGGAATTTCTTTTGAGCAGTGGTCGTTTCGAAATGCCAGTAGTTTGTAGCTTGTGAGAAATAACTATAAATATAAACATTTACGAGAATAAGTGACTGTGATGGTCTAATTTCTGAATAAAGGATTTGAATTTGAATTTTGAATTAGAATTATATATGAGGTCACGAATCGACGCGACTTTCTTCTGTCTAGAATTGTATTGAGTGGTTGAATCTATTAATCCTGTTCGTGTCCCATCACTAAGCTAACCTGTTTGAGATGTTATCATTGCAATCGAAGGATCCCTAGCCATTCGCCTATTTCCCTTCACTTTTCGCAGATTAACTACAAAATGTCACTTGTTTTCGTATAAAATTAAATATATGAAACCACTTTAAATATTCCCTCTCAATTTTTTTCTCAGTTTCTTCCTTAGTTGTTGAGCTTCGGAGCCAAGGTCCGCTTTCCTACTTTTTCGTCTCCATTACGTGCGGTCATCGTACACTCCACTATTCAGGGGTTAAATAAATGTGTGTTGTTATTGCATAAATTGTCTGATACAAGATAATTTATTTATTAATTTATTGCGCACAAAATTTTAATACGAGCGGCTCGTTCCGCAAAAACAAATTTAGCCAATGTTACTCCTCAAAGTTTCGTCTGTCTCGCATGTCAAATTTCATCTAAATCAGTCCGCTAGTTTTTGAGTTTAATCTATACAAAGTATAGAAAAATCTTGACTCTCTATAATATTAATATGGATAGTACCTATGGAAGTATTGGATGGGAGGAAAAATATTATATGTATATACTTATTTATTTTACAGCTCAAAAGATAGGAGCTGAGAGATACCTAGCAGCTATTCACTTCGTAATTTAGTGTTGCCAACATTCCAATCCTAACACATCGTTACAATAAGCCCACACTTCATATTGTAACCAATACAATGCTGAACAGAACTAGTTTACTGATGCAATATAATTGCACACTACTAAGCCGGGATGATTTTTGTCGATTATTTAATGTACTGAAAGTATTTACGATAGGTAAGTACCTACTTTCAATTGCAATTGGTAAGTTTTTTTTTTTTTACAAAAACGCCATTTTTGAGACAATGACACACTTTTATTGTTGTCCAATAAATCTTACTGAATTCAATGTGTGACAAAAAAAAATCATTCCCGTGTAGTAATCCGTTGAAGAGTTCCCACGTTTGGAGCCGTTCCTGGGTGCACCATCAATCATGCATGTCATAATTCAACATTGTCATCCAAACTAAACGTTTGAACAAAATTTCAGTCGAATAGAAAATCAATATTTAAGCTGCTTAGTTTCAGTTAGCATAGCATAGAACAGTCCCTGTCGATCCCGCTCTTAACCTGAAAGTGATTTAACCGATTAGGATACGGTTTTCAATAACGGATTTGTGATTTAATACTCTATGTAGCTGTCGGCTATAAACAATTAAACGTCTTAGTCATTCCATTGTTTCTGTATGTCTAAAACTCCGTGACGCTTGAACTCCGACCGTCAGTCATTGACCCAACAAACTGCACAAGAACTTGGCAAAGTTTATAGCAAACTCCCTTCTTCCTCATCGAGTGTCATTGTTAACCACTGGGCAAGATTTCAGTTAAGTTGCCTACAGGCATCTGGCATGACTTTTATAACACCACCTACCTATATGTAGTGGCAGCTAGACGCATACACACTATAATACACACTATAATACACACTATAATATACACTATAATACACACTATAATACACACTATAATATACACTATAATACACACTATAATACACACTATAATACACACTATAATACACACTATAATACACACTATAATATACACTATAGCAAGTTGCCTCGTTGAAGTGAAGAACTGAAGTATGTGTTTATTTATATATATATCTATACATGTGCCAGATTGGCATACAAACTTATGACCACTATAATCGCCACAAAAAACAGCGAGATTTAGATGAAGACTATTTTTTTCTCTTTCTCTCATCTCCTTCTTCAGCTGTAAAGGGTCGGAGCCCAGAAAAAGTAGGAAAGACATACTTTTTAACTTATTTTTGTAAATAATAATGAGATGAGAACATTCTGGAATCGAGTGGGAATTGAACTCGCGGTCCGGTCTATCCGATACGTTCGCTCTTGTTTTTTTTTTTTTTTTTCAAATATTTTGTAGTTTTTTTTCCCGACCTTTCGTTTTCGATAAAAAAGACCCTCTCATTATTTCGATGTAAAGGTCAAAATAGACGATTATAAGTCACGGTCCAATTAACCAAGGGACAGAACTCTATCACATAAGCAATAGTGACGAAATTGCAATGAATTTTGCGAATTTATATTGACTGTGCCGTGGTGAATAACAAAACAACGTGTGTAAATTTTGAAACCGTTAAGCGCATTAACAGTATTAGGGCTGACACATCGCCAAATTTTATAATAATTAGACTTAAGTTGAAAACCAATCCATTTTACATTAAAAATTCTGTTCAGTATAACTAAAAATTTAAAAAATATGATTTTTTTAAAGTGAATTTTCTATGAAGCAGTACGAATAGCTTAAATTGACTGACCTTGTGAAATAGTGCTTTATATACAGCCAAAACTAAAAAAAAATATTTTGCCAACCCTGTTCTCCTTAGAATGCTTGCGATGCGCCCACGCATCAACGGTAAATGACATTGTTTTGTCAAACAAATTGTCACCTCTATTGAGTGTTACCGAATTTTGATACCGTTGTCTTAAGAACGTGAATTTCTTTTGCAGTTTCCCATTTGAGCGTATTCTTGGTTACTTCTACCGCCAGTGAGTGTTGGAGCCCAGTGTTTTCAGCAGTATTATTTGTCAGACTTCCTCTCCCTTTCATCTCAGCGTATTCCCGGTTGCTTTCGCTGCCATAGAGTGCTGAAACTCAGGGTCCTCTTTCATATTTTTTTTTCCACTTCGCTCGGTCATTAGCTTGGTTGTCGGATAGGCACGCATATTATCTTTTACGTCATCAATTGACGACTTGATGGCGCAGTGGTAAAGTGCTTGCCTCTGAACCGAGAGGTCCCGGGTTCGATCCCCGGTCGGGTTATGATGGAAAATGATGAGCTTTTGATTGACCCGGGTCTTGGATGTTTATCTATATATGTATTTCTTATAAAATATAGTATCGTTGAGTTAGTATCCCATAACACAAGTCTCGAACTTACTTTGGGGCTAGCTCAATCTGTGTGACTTCTCCTTATATATTTATTTATTCAATTTATATATTTTTGCAGTATTGTTTTGGATCTAATTTTATTTTTTGTGATGTACCTAGTTATTTTAGGACGGAATTATAAATGTAACTAGACTAACTCTTATTGTCTCATGAATTTAAGGACTTTCCATAAAAACAATACGTCAGTTTAAAGGATAACAGCTATCCTATTGTCGGCTCCACACTAAAGCGGACCTGTTCGCCGAACTTGGCGGATTCGGCATACATTGCTTTATTGCGGTAAATAGAAATCATACAAAATACGCAATGGTCAGCATGGTTCGGCGACAGTGTGTAGTGGAGCGTATATTTGTTTAGCGAAGAGTAAACAAACAAATATTGAACGACACCAACAAATATAATTATGTAAACAAACATATCGTACCGATAATATTATTTACGTGACCACCTCCGTGGTGTAGTGGTCGTCACGCCTGTCCGCTATCTGGAGGGTTCGATTCCCAGCGCGAGCAAATATTATTACATGTTATTACAAATGTCTGAGATTGACGACCTCGGTGGCGTAGTGGTAAAGTGCTTGCCTCTGAACCGAGAGGTCTCAGGTTCGATCCTCGGTCGGGTGTGTTGTGGCAGTTTATGTGTCCCTAGGACCCGAGACACAAGCTTACAAACCAACACATGTAAATGGTACCTTTGTGACGGCTGCGTTGACTATTTTCACGTGCTTACCCTACTTTAAAAGCGCGTGTGAAACGCGCGAATTGTCTGTTACTCGATTTTAATTTCATACACCGACGATCAAGGTCATTAGCCCGAATTACGTCATTAAAAAATTTGAGATCCCATTTTGTTTTGATTATATTAAATTTAACTATTTGTTTAACTACTTGATTGGGGAAAGAAAAATATATACACTTCGCATATTATTAATATATACTATTTTGATAAAGTGGTAAGCCTATGTCAGGCGGGTAAGGTCCGAAACTACCGAACCGATTTCAAAAATTCTATCACCATTAGAAAGGTAGGTACATTATCCAAGATTGCTATAGGCTACAATTCCCACAGGAGTGAAGCCTAGGGCCAAATGTAGTGTATAAACACAATTAATATAAAAAATATTTTAACTTTTATATAGTCAAAGCTAGAAACTTCTAGCTTTTAGGTAATTTTTTTTGTTTCTTCATAAATCTAGGACTTAAACAAAGACAAGACAGGATTAGAAACATGAAGCCGTTAACAAGTTTCACCATAAGTATTTATTAATTTAATTTACTAAAGAAACCATTCCTAACGTGGCGGTGCAAATAAAATTAACCCACGTGTTCATCTTATTTGTTAAACCAAAACTTGCTGGAATATAATTATAATGTACTCATATACTTTTTACTTAAATGAAACTGAGTAAATTATATCGAGGTCCGAAATATATTTATGTAACTATTTCGTAACAATCTACTCTGCGGTATACTCAGGCTTATAAAATAAAAATAATTAAATAACATAATTTATTTACTTTTTATTCATAGGTGCCTCATAAAATTTTAGACAATTTGTATTCAAAAGTTAATTCGTTAATATTTTGAATATATATTTACAAATCAGGGCACATAATTCACTATGTTTTATTAATTAAGATATTTATCTTCTTCCTGGTATATAATTTTATTAATTTATTATAAGAATATATGCTTGCTTTTATTAATTTATGATAAATATATACGCTAAATGATTAATAGCGGGGAGATATGTTTGTAAAATTTTATCTTATGCAGCTTTAGAAAAAATATAATTAGGTGTCTAATTTTAGATTGCTTGAAAGCGAGAAAAAAGATGTTACACACCAATAAGTAAAAGTTTCAATAATAAATATCAGTTTTTGCGACTCATCGAGCGTAAAAGTATGACCGGATCACCGTGACCGATGCTGTATAAATAAATATATATGGCCAGATTCACCTAAATGGAACTCTATGCGTCAGTGATACAGTCGAATTTCGATAGGTTTATGCTTTATGTATTCATGGCTGCACTTACATATAAATCGATGCATACAATACCAAAAAAAAAAAATTTTATATAAGTATTTCTGGTTTCTTGGTATGAATTCGTAGATTTGTTTATTGAAGTTTCCAATGTCGTATCGGTTCGTGAATAGCGCCGCAGGAAGTTGATTCTACATTTATCAATCATTGATATTTCCTTAGCCATTGAGTGTCAGAGCCCAGGGTCCGCTTTCCTACTTTTTCGTTTACACGTCGCACGGTCGGCATCCCTAGTTGTCAGACTATTGGCACGCATATCATCCTTGACGACATCAAGCCATCATTTCTTAAGTTTGTCCCCTCTGCTAGGCCCAAGCGGGACCGGCATATCCAGACATTTATTTTGTACCGTAATTTGTTCATCTACGTAAATTCGATGTACGACAATGGTTGGTCAAAATTCTAGTTATTTAGATATACGTGTTATTTGAGTTGCGTGACTCAACTTCGCTAACTCTTTTGCTGGTAAAATAATAGGTAGGTACTTACTTATATGAATTCTTACTTTAACCAACAGTGCGTGAACTACTTAACTTCTGGTACGGCCAACAGCCTAACAACCTAACAAATTTCATTCTAATTTAAGCTTTATTACTACCGCAAGTGGTCCAAGTGATTATGAATCACTGAATGAAATTGCTTATTTAATGTGAAGCCTTTGCAAAGGGGTTTGTACCTTAATTTGTGTTCAGATATGATGTTTCGTGTGTATAATTAACAATACGAAATTGCTTTGAGATTGTAGATCGCATAGGACAAGAATGAACATTGGTAATATATCCGATTTTATTATAAGTGCCTACCTTTAGAATATGTACTGCCTTCCTACAACGAACTACTAAGCTCATATAGGTGGCATTAAATGTTAATAAAATAAACATTACAATAAAAACACTAGATGGCGCTGTGTGTATTATTACAACATGGATATTTTATTTCAACTATCCCAATCCCATATTAATACGATGAAAAACCTGTTTGCGAGGACATTCAAGCGGGCGAATCCGAGGGGAAACCAGTGTTTAAAAACTAGTGTAAAACTTAGACATGTAAGTATGTGAAATATCCATGAATTTTATCAATTTTGTTGATACGCTATTTGTAAACACCGTTCACATAACAGTTTTCGGATGCATAACGAATATTTGTGCATTGTTTGTCGAAATTGTTGACTTTAAATCTTTAACTCGTACTAAAAAATGGAAATATATAATGCATTTTAATATGTGTCAAAATTAAAAATTCAAATTCAAATAATTTATTCAGAAATTAGACCTTCACAGGCACTTTTTGTCGTCAATTTTTATATTTATAGTTATTTCTCACAAGCTACAAACTACTGGCATTTCGGAACGACCACTGCTGAGAAGAAATGCCGAAAGAAACTAATTTGAACAGTGTTGGTCCCTATCATGCCAGATCGGCTTACCATTATTGTTTCTTACAATGTTTTTTTTTCTAATAATATATAAAAGTACATAATGTACATAGTCAAAAGGTATATCAAAACAGGTTATGATTGTGATCCGAGTGCTGATTATAATATATAGATAGATGTGAAACACAATTAACTCACATGAAAATATATGAGAAACGAGATGACCAGTTCCCTCTGGCAGCACCCGTTCACGAGTTGACGCATGGGACAGCCATCGCGTAGCTCAACCATAATAGAGGGAACCTCACGACCCGGCCCACGACGCCACCACCAGATTGACCATTTGAGTGAGCATGACACACTCGATTCCCATGACCTCACAATTACAAATCTTATTCGTCGAAACAGAACTCGTGTTTTATGTGTGTTTCTTGTTAGTAGTTTTGTGATGAGTTACGAATGGGATCAGTTGGAATGAGACGAGATAATAAGTTATAAGTTTTGGGGAGTCGACTTGTTAACAACCCACTACATTTTTCATAAAGAAATAAAGAGCGGTGCTATTGGAAATATGTGCTCTGAGAGGAATGCATCTGTTGTTGCCACTTTTCCCCTGTGACTCCCCATTTGGGAAATGTGGGAAAGTTGGAATCTTCCGAGTACATATAAAACTAAAACTGTTTTTAAAGAACATGACAGAGGTTAAAACAGTATCATGATTCTAATTAAATAGAAAGCTCTGCATTAGATAACGCGGTATTCCCGTGAGAATCTGCGCATACGCACAAAAGGCGGCATTTTTTTTTTATAGAGTAGGTACGGCAGATGCGATGTGTCACAGAAAACTGCAATAGTTCAGTTTACATGCGATTTGTAAATTAGGTTTTTGTTTCACTAATGTGCCAGTTGTTTTTTTCCAGTTCCAGAAACACGATCCCTTTTCTCGTAGGCGATACTACTGTAATAATGGTTAGCAAGGCAGAAAAAATATAGTGTTAGTTGTAATTGTCGAAATCAAAAGCATATGATCGCTTTTTATTAAAATTGTAATGTTAGATATATCACAAATAGTACAGTTTCAGCGTGATTTTGGTGGAGTTTGAAAACACAAACATTTCAATTGCAATTCGCACCACGAAATATGAGACGAAATGACATATAGTTTATGTATCCTAGTCCTCTTACTTCCCTCGAGGACTATTGTCCGCAGTTAGCCCTCTTGTCTGGGCCCTTTCTGCGAGCGGAGTCTGAGCCGCTGATTACTCCAGCCGGCCCAGCTCCTCGATTCTCAATTAAATAGAAGTTGATTTTAGTAAGAAATGACGAATATTTTTTGAAAGTTTATACTTTCACAGGAAACCATAATCTAAAAATCTTGAGTGAAAAAATCAGGGCCGATTTGTTGCTGAAGCGAATGCACGTCAATAAATTGAAACGACGAAAATTATTTTCTTCGCTCAAATCAATCAATCAAATTTTGAGGAAAATATCGAAATAAACTATAATTTCGTGTGAATAAGGCACCAGCAGGTCCACTATCAACTTTTACAGAACGATTCCAATGCAACTCAGTTCAATTTAGGAATTGAATCGCTGTCATACAACAAAAATTACGTCAATGGTACGAATTTGCGATGCAGATCAGTTTAGGTCGCAAAGTGGATAGCGTTAAAAGATGATAGTAAGCCCCCAGATCTTATCTATCGTCGCGCATTGCAACCCTGTTGCTAAATACCGCCGTTCACCGATAACCAGCATATTTGAGAGCATAGCTCGACTGTTTCCGATAAACACGCGGACATACATTCTCATCATTAGAGATCTTTGATTCGTCGAAAACGATTAAGATGTTATCTTTTGTTACTGGCTTGTAGAATATCTAACGTTCATTTCGTGTAGTATCTTTGTCGATGTATTTTAGAATGCTGTTAAAGCCAATCAGATGTGAAGGCATTTATGGGGGACGAGTTTTTGAGTATATTCTAAAGTACAACTACATATAGTTGTACTTTACATATAGGTCTACGATAGGTCCATATGGCATACCCATATGGCATACCGCGGTCTAATGGTCTTAGTAATTGCTACACCCTAGGTCTTGAGGTCGATCCCCGATTAGGTCAAGACGGAAAACGATCTTTTTCAGATTGATTGATTGGGTTTTGGATGTTACATCTTATTGAATGTATTATCATTGTGTTAATATCCCATAATATAAGGCACCAACTTACCTTTAGGCTTTAACTCAATCTTTATGATTTATCCCTATATATTTAATAATTTATATATTATTTAGTCCTAATTTTATTTTGTATTCGTATCTCGGCGTGTCACCTGCTCTCTACTATAAGATCTCCAGACAATATTAACTCTATTTGACACCGCAAAAAAAGCAATCGCCGCATCGGATGTGTCGTGTAGAATGTCTGTCATGAAACACCATAGCCAATTATGATATCACGATAATTAAAAACATTTTATGCGTAAAAGTATTACTATTTTGATGGCGATAATTATGTACAAATGTTATGTTAAATCTTATTGTACAAGTTTATGCCGTAGATACAAGGTAGATCAACTCTTTGTGGCACCGTTTACAGAAAATATAAATTGTTACATATAGTAGACTAGATGTTGCCCGGGGCTTCGCTCCCGTGGGAATTTTGAGATAAAATATAGCCTAAAGCAATCTTGGATAATCTACCTTTCTAATGGTGGAAGAATTTTTTGAAATCGGTTCGGCAGGAGTTCGGAGATTATCCGCCTCAAACATACAAACTCACAAACGCTTACCTCTTTATAATAATAGTATAGATAATTGCAGATGCAATGCCCCTCATTGTTAAGTATTTACTTTAAAAAGTAATTAAATGTAATATCATCAATGACAGCCATCTAATTGATGACAGGGGTTGCTTACTATGCCGTTATGGGAGAGGACGAAAAGTACATATAAATTGCTTTTCATCCCGCCCATATTATCAAAGACAATCAAGGGAAAGGGCAGTAAACTACAGTGTAGGTACTATAAGTATGTGGCTTTCATGTTTCGCGACTCTTGGCTTATCTATACTATTATTATAAAGAGGCAAGCGTTTGTGAGTTTGTATGTTTGAGGTGGGTAAACTCCGAAACTACCAAACCGATTTAAAAATTTCTCTCACCATTAGAAAGGTAGGTACATTATCCAAGATTGTTATAGGCTATATTTTATCTCAAAATTCCCACGTGAGCGAAGTCCGGAGCACATCTAGTGTTAAAGAAAAAAACATAGTTAAAATTAAATTCGACTATAATTATTTTAATAGAGTAGGTCATATTTCATATCATGTGTTATGAAATGCATAGGCTAGTTATATTCTATTTTTATTTTATAATGCATTTTAATGCTTACGGAAGCGATGCATTCGTTGTGACCCAGATTTTAACGCACTATTTTAACAAGGAAATATCTTTACTATGAAAAAATTTACGTCAGTTTATTTAACCCACTAGTTCAGTTATTATTTGTAAGTTATTTTTGAAAGATTTTACAAGCTTTTTGTGTTGCACTTTTATGGTAGGTACTTAAAATAGACTTGTTAATTTTTCTTCCATATTTTGTTGATGACGATACAAATACGCCTGAGGGAAATTTTAAAATACGTAGCGGTATGAAGAATGCGGATTTTCTCATTGCACAACAAATGATAGATTTCTACCATTGGATAGCTCATATTTGGAGTGCGGTCGTAATGCCCAGGCCGACACCGGATCGCCGCTACGTGATGTGAATGTTGCGACGTTGTGAACGAACTGATAAACAGACAGACACTCGGACCTTGAATTTTTGGTATCGAATCTTGATAAAAGGTATCCATATCCATATGTATATATGTATATATATATATATAGGTTACATTTTACCCGTGCATCAAATTTGATAACAATCGGTCCAGTAGATTTTGCGTGAGAGAGTAAAACAAACATACATACACACATTCTAAATAAACTTTCGCATTTATAATATTAGTAGGGTTAAGTTACAAACATAAGAACATGAAAATGTGTGGTTAAAAACAAAGAAAGCTTAGAAACAGACAGACCTGGTGTTCGACTTTGTTTTATACTATACGTAGAGATAAGCATCTATTTTTTATATTTTTTATTGTAAGTGGACCATTTATATTCGAAGAATAATTTTCGTGCGCTTCGACCGGTGCGCTCAAAACAAGTGCGCTTCGAGGAATACCTCTTTAAATTAATTATAAATATTCTTTTCATAGATTCTCAAGATTACACTCTACGTAAGTAAGACAACATTTTTAAGATCCAACGATTCTATTGTGGGGAAAAAACAAGAGATACTTATAAGAATACTTCATTGTAATTTTCTTATATATGTGGAAAAACACACAGATCGATTGAGAACTACAGAGTATAAAAGGACGAATTAACTGTTTTTAAAAATGAGACTAAAATTACGTGATGAGTCTCTGAAACTAGCACGAATTGTTGCGAGTTCGTAAACGTATCGCAATCGAAAAAAATATTGGAAAACGAATCGCGCGTCCGTCCTAAAAGGAACTACTATATATAAATTACGCTGGCAATACGATTACGTTCTCGCTAATATTCATGCTAACCCTACGGATTGTAAATCGGTTTTGTCCTGATTACCTTCCTAAATCCGTTTGTTTACAATGAAAACGGTTAAAGATACTCTTTCTGATCGTTCCACTACGCAGGTGCGGATGCACCGATGCTTCAGGCAATTATGATCGTTATTCCCTTGGATTCAAACGTCATTTTTGTGTGGTTACGTGGCAGTAGCGTACTATGTCATGAGAGAGGACAATGCCGCTGTTAAAATGATTCTGATTCAGTTGGCATCACGCTACGCTGTTATGTGAATCGAAACAGTGAAAAAATACTATGTTTTAACAAGTACTCTATAAAAAAAATGGTCCATGAGTCCATGGTCCATGAGGAAAAGTCATTCGTTATCGATTTCAGCAGAATTTATTAAAATGACGTCTTGTAGCTGAGTATTCATAACTGAAGAAAAACTTTTTTTTCGGGCAGGCGTATAAGAATCATTATAAGATTTTAAAAGCAAGACTCTTGGCGCTGGAGTTCGTTCCATTAAGTGTAGTGTAAAAAATTGAATAACCATCAAAACAGTATGGCCTATGGGAGGATATAAAGATTCTTGAACGGTGTCATTTAATATTACTGGCATGTAATAATGCTTGAGATAATTCCAATTTTAAAAAATCTCAACGTTGATCAATAACATTCCAGAAACATAATTCGGAAAATTTGAAATAAGAACATAATTCTCACCTCCAGAAACTTCCCTAAATTAAAAAAAAAAAAAAAAACTGCACCTATTATACCAATATTATCAACCTGTCTCCCCTCATGCGTTAATATTGGGTATTATTCAAGTAACCATGGATAGAAGACAAAGGCACTTGTCGGAGTTTGAGGGTAGGGCTATTAACATTTCCGCAGGATGGAGTCGTCACGCGTCGTCGACTGTGCATGACGCTTTACCTCACTGCTGTGGTGTAGCTATGTGATCGTACGCCCAGGGTCTATAACTATATGGGGACCCAATTCGACTAAGCTCTCTTTCTCATAATGCCGATATTATGCGTGTTCTCGGTTACAATTACAGTGGTGACTGTCTGAAATCTAATGTATGTAAGAAAAATAAAAATTATTTTGAAGCACTTTTTGGGAATGCTGCTATTACCTATCAGGTGACAAGGCTTTTTATCCTTTATTTGCCTCGTAAAGATATAGAATGATCCATTCTTAGTCACATGCTTTAGCCGGCACAGGAGTCGTGCCGGCTGTAAAATTAACTGTTTAATTTTTATGGCACGAAAAGAAGCTTGAACTAATATAAAAAGGAAATCAATAGCCCCTGAATTTAAAGACCCCGGTGCAAGGCATAGTTTAGCTCTCTGATAGGTACGCCTGCCTCACGGCCTACCTGACCGAATTCAAACGGCCGTACGGAAACAGAAAACTAAGCTAATGGAAGGGCTATTAAACTTGGTCGCGTTATATCTGACTTACGCAAGTGTAATGATAGCGTTTTGGCGTAATATCAATCTTTGGTTGATAGGTTACTACCTAGGTAGTAACCATAACGCCTTATTACCATTCTTTTATCTATGGTTACTACGAATTGAGGGTGTGAAACAGGTTTTAGGTTAGGTTATCTTGACTGTTTACATCTAGTAGATTAATGTATTTCTCCTAATTGTTAGCAGGGCAGAATGCTTTTAGCATTAAACTGGCGCTTTGTTTATAAATATATTTTTACATGGAATGATAAATTTAATTACTAGTAAATTGAAATTAAAGGTAAGTAGGACAGAAGAACTCCGGCCTGTGATCTGATTATAATACCTTAGATTACAGAAAGTATTATAAATTCTGTTAATTATACAAACTTAATTTATACATATTTTGAAAAATATATATTCTTAATTAATTCGCCCTCTTTTCACATTAAATCAAAATCTGTCATTTTAATAATCTGTCGTACCGCAAAATCTAAAACTATGATCGCCATAGAGCTACAACTTCATGCATTGGACAGATATCGTTTCTACAGGTTTATTATTCTAAGCTCTGTGGTAATAGTAGATGGCTGACCTTGAATACCGGTTCCGAGCTGATGAGCGGGAACCCGACACTGCAACCCGACGCCTGTCATTCGATCCTAGGACTAAGCAATTGTGGCGAAACCTAATTCTCTTTGCATGGGAATCTGTGACCTACATACAGGTTTTACGTTGATGTAAACAATTGTCGATTTTGCTAAAGAAGGATTGAATGCGTTAACAAGCTTTTGAAATGTGGCGCTGGAGGCGAATGGAGAGAATTAATTGGACTGATAAGAAAACAAATCAAGAAGACAAGATCAAAGAGAGAAGAACGTTATTGAAAGCAATAGAAACAAGAAGGGGAAATATGTTTGGCCAATACGACAACTTTATGAAATATCTGATTGAAGGAAAAATCTAAGCAAGAAGAGGAAAAGGAAAGCCAAGAAGGGCATTCCCAGATGAAATAAAAGAGAAGGCAGACGTCGTGTCGCATAGGGATGTGAAATCGATGGCTGAGGACAGAATAATATGGAAAGTGCTCCACCGACAAGAACAAAGTTCTTAAATTAATTGATGATGTAAATAGTCATTATATCAACAACAGCTTGTTGTCATTTTAATAACCTATTGCGAAACTAAATAGACACGCTGATCGGATTAATACGTCTCGGCGGCGTTTATTCGGCTTCTGTTTTAGTTATTACTAGTAGCCCGTCCCGGCTTCTCACGTACAACAACATATTATATATATATACACCTAAACCTTCCTCTGGAATCACACTATCTTTTGGTGAAAACCGCATGAAAATTCATGCATTACAGACACAACAGACAGACAGATGCGGTAGTTAACTTTGTTTTATAATATGTAAGTATAAATTAAATTGTGATTTTATAACCGTTTTGTAAATATCGCTAGAAAATACCTGAATTAATACTGAAACACCGCCAAATCGTGATTCACTACGTTCCAGCTTACTGTTAGCCCTTATGTGGTAGATGAACCTTCAGTCGTCCACGACAGCTATTGGTAAATCCTTTGTACATACATATTCATAGTTACATAATTACATATTCGCTTCACGCGACTGGCCCACGATCAACTTCGATACACGACTCACGTTTTTGTATATATATAGCTTTATTAGGCAACTGGCGTCTATAATCATTATCAATATTTTTATATCCCCACTGCTGGGGCATTGGACTTCCGTTTTATAAGATGGGTAATATTGGTGCACCGTAGAAGTGCTGGCTTGATGTCACCAAGGATGACAGTGCCAGTGGTCTGACAACTAGGGATGTTGACGACATCGTGTGAAGTGGAGATGAAAATGAAGCGGACTCTAGGATCAGGCGCTAATTGGCTGAGGAAATAACCATGACACGCTCAGATGAGTGAGGGAGAAGGAAGTTTGGCTATGTCCAATTATGCTGGCTCAATACGGACACCGGTGAAAAATTGGAAAAAGAATTACACGATTTGATTATTTACAGAAAATCAGGGAGAGAACTGTAAGGTCTAGGGTTCGTATCCTACTCGTGCCATATGTGTTTGTATATCAATCTGACTCATATAAATATATTAGTTTTCATAGACCACCACTTGAAGGAACTTCCGGTGAAGGAAAACATCGTGAGGAACCTGCACAATGGTTAACAGTTTAGTTCACTAGTGTGTATACGACTACCTGCCACTAAATGGCGGTAAGTAGTCGTAAAAGTCATGTCAGATGCCTTTAGGCGACTTGAATAAAATCTGACACCAGTGTTAGCAATAACACACTCGATATGATGATGAGGCAGAGAACGACATAATACACACAAATACAAATATTACTTCCTATAATAATACGAAAATAACTGTGTCTTTAAATCAAAATCTGTCATTTTACTCATCTGTCATATCGCTAACCTGTCATTTAGCTAATCTGTCTTTTTACTATTCAGACCATTTGTGACAAATTACTAATACCTGACGATTTGCAAATCTGTCATGTTTGCATTCTGACGTTCTTCGCCCCAAACCATAACTAGATGTGTTAGCACGAGTTTTTGTGATTACGTAATAGTATTCTTGTGGATAATATTTACTACTATAGAATAAACTTCACGCAACAGGTTTTTCTTGTGTGTTTTTCTTAATTAATGTTGTTTTTGTCGAACGACTTAACTACTCGTATCAGTTTGACATTGCCTTTAAGAAATGTCTCCTCGAAAAGTCGACAACGGTGACCCGTATCGCGATATTAGTGTTCACGGTCTGGTGCTTGCTTATCATCAGACAACCCGCATGTTCCTTTGCCACATGCTATAACATAAAACAATACCAAATGGTCTCCATCGCCATTTGAGCCCTTCTAAAACATGCTATAAAAAAAACCTAAAGTAAAAGTGCTTTATTTTCTCCAAAACGCTAATGAACATTATACAGTGACACTAATTAAAGAAGTAACTTGTGCTGCAGCGTGCTGGAGACTGGTGCCTGATATAGGCGAGCCTGTGTCACAGTACACCAGTGCTCTCACATCTGGATGGGTTTGATACCACAATGTTACAAAGCCTGGATATTAATAAAAACAAAATTAAGCAAACTTAATTATTACTTATTACTAAGGCTAAAGACAATACAATAATAAACTGTGGGAGTGTACTTACACTGTAGAATAAAGAAAAAACAATAAAACAAGCTGATAAGCTTGAGGGTATAAACTTCGAAGGTAAAACATATCCCTTCTAAGTTTATAGGAAGTATATCGGCATGATAGGGACCAACACAGTCCAAATGAGTTTCTATCGGCATTTCTTCTCAGCCAGTGGTCGTTCCGAAATGCCAGCAGTTTGTAGCTTGTGTGAAATAACTAGAAATATAAAAATTGACGAGAAAAAGTGCCTGTGAATGTCTAATTTCTGAATAAATGATTTGAATTTGAATTTGAATATGAATATACCTAAAACAATACCAAAATGGTCTCCATCGCGCATTTGAGCACTTCTAATTCTATAATCGCTGTTGTGAATGCACTGACTTGCTGACAAACAACAAGATATTACAATAACGATCTGTTACACATAAATATGTCAAAGATAACGGGTATTCTATATAAAGGTCACCGCACACTGCAGGCAAACCGTGGGATTCGCATTGTCAATAAGACTCCTACGCCGCTACAAAGCGACGATACTGTTCTTACACGATGTCCTATGTGTAACGCAATTGCGGGAAGTCAGCGCGACGCGGTGCGGTACAGTCGGTGTGTTATGGTTTTTGATGAATGCCTAATCGAGTAACTTTTAAAAGTAAAGTCTATCTAATACTATGAAATTATGGATTACAAATACAAATGTCACGAAAAACATAAAAGTCTACACTAATGTGTTCGGCAACACGGTCACAATGACTCATCAAAATTTGTATTTTTTTTTCTAATTTTATAATTATTTTTGAGATTACAGACAAATGGTACATTTCTTTAATTGTTGCAGAACTTTAGTACAATATCATATAACTTAATAGGTATCGTTTTTTTTAAAATTGTGATGTGGTCTTTTGTGGTATAAATAAATACATAATCATCTTCTCATAGCCGTCTATCTAATTGACTTGTGATTTGTGACCTATCGTCGTACTACACGAATCCAAACGCATAGGGCCGCGTTACGTCGCTCAACTAGGACGTTGATTTATATAGCCAACAGTTATATAAGACTCTCACGGAGTTCAAAGTCATATTGTTTGATAGACAATGTTTATTAGAAGATGAAATGTGTTATTTTTTTATAACTTTTTGCTTGTTAAGTTAAATGTGAATGCTATTCGTGCACTTTTTCAAGTATTCAATTGGCATTTTCTGATCGTGCGCATTTTAAATCAAACTGTTCTTGAACAATTAGAATTTTATGGATATTATTATATACTGTAGTAATTAATTGGCAACATTTTGTTTCCTTTTCGTTGAGATATATATATATATATATATACGGACAAATCACACAGATTGAGCTAGGTCCAATGTAAGTTCGAGCCTTGTGTTATGGGATACTAACTCAACGATACTATATTTTATAATAAATACATATATAGATAAACGTCCAAGACCCGGGCCAATCAGAAAAAGATCATTTTCCAACATGACCCGACCGGGGATCGAACCCGGGACCTCTCGGTTCAGGGGAAAGCACTTTACCACCGCGCCACCGAGGTCGTCGAATATATAATTGGCAATATAATACTATGAAATTATGGATTACAAATACAAATGTCACGAAAAACATAAAAACTACTACTGGTTGGAATTTGATATGGTTTTCTTAGTTTATCTTGCAAATAAATATAAATGGAATATTCGAGCGCGTGAAACTAAGTATAGCTATGAACCAAAGCAATACTTAGTTTCAGTATGTAATACTCAAGCGCTATAAAAGCATGGAGTGTATTCCTATCTAGCTGCCCACCCCGGCTTCGCTCGGGTAAAACCGTAATAAAAAGTAGCCTATATCATCCTGAAGGTTTCGTCTATCTACGAGTACATGCCAAATTTCATCATAATCGGCACAGATAATTTTGAGTATTCATTACAAACAAAAATACAAATCTTTTCTCTTTATAATATTGGTATGGGTATATAAATGTCACAGTAGAAACTCACATAATTGACAATTTATTTTCACTTGACAATATTTATTTAGGACGTTTTTTCTGGCGTACGCCACTGGCCTCAAATTTTCATTGCAAGCGACATTTCACAGAGTAGGAAGTCTAGGAAGGCTAGAGTCAAAGCGTTATACCATCCTTGTAAGAGCAAAGGCTATGGTATTCTATAGTCATGCTTTTATATCACTACTCTACTACAATTAACTAATACTTCTAGTTTTAGTTGCTTTAAAAAAATATGTTTTATTTTATAATATAAAAGTTACGAGTATATTGAGAAAATAAATACTATTTTGAATAAGAAGCTATTTACCAGCTACGAACTTAAGTTAAAGTGTCAAATTTTTAGAAAATTGAAATGTAATTGAGTTAATTATATATAAATGTCACAGATTTACTATTTTGGTTTAATAGAATAAATTATATAACAAATTAAATTTAGATCATTTATAATTATTAAATATTGAACTTAACAAATTGACCAACCGATAAGTTAAAATACAACACGGTAACACCGTTATTTTCCTTGACTTAAACTTCCTAACTTGTCTCACTTTTACATTGTGATCAAGTGCACTTGACGATGTGTTAAAAAAAAAATAATAGCATAGTCTCTACATTTTGATCTACTCCGTGATCAAAATGTTCGTTTCTCTCGTTCAGTATCCCACGGTTAGCTAATTTTGAGTAACAAAATTGCAATTTTGTATATTTTTTGTGTCCGCATCATTCACCGCCCACTTCGAATGGAATGTTACGATTACAGTTATATATCCCACTGAGACACATTCAGACTTAGATTTTTTTTTGCTATCTCAGTATCCGAGTCACTGTTACATGTTAGTTAGATAACTCAAAGGTCAATAGTTATCTAACTAACTAATAGTACTATAAATTCTAAAGAAATTGTTTTAAAACGTCCATAACTTCAACTTCTTTTTATTCCTAATCAAATCCCAATTTAAATGGTGTGCGTGTAACAGTGTTTACTCCCACAACGGTCTATACTTTTACACATATATATCACCAGGACTTTCACATCATTACTCTCCTACCATCTTCTCTTCCATCTTCTCTTCCATCTTCTCTTCCATCTTCTCTTCCATCTTCTCTTCCATCTTCTCTTCCATCTTCTCTTCCATCTTCTCTTCCATCTTCTCTTCCATCTTCTCTTCCATCTTCTCTTCCATCTTCTCTTCCATCTTCTCTTCCATCTTCTCTTCCATCTTCTCTTCCATCTTCTCTTCCATCTCTAACTTTTTGTTACATCCGTCTTTTTCCATCTCATAAAACCATGATAGCCATTAGATAAATAGAGATGTGTATCAAGTTTTAGACTATAAGCATTACTAAATCTATTTGACCCAACAAGGGCATGGTCCATAGATCAACAATCTTAACTAATATTATAATTACGAAAGTAAGTTTTGTTTATTTGTTAGTTTGTTACCGCTTCACGTTCTATCTACTCAACCAATCTTCTTGAAAATTTGCATACAATGTAGTTTGAAGTATGGAGAAGGATTTCATCCCGGAAAAATATCTGCTCCAGTGGGAAATTCAAACGTGCGAAGCCGCAGGCAAAATCTAGTAAAGAATAAATACCCGGGAATACTCCGATGAAATATTTCCTAAAACTATTTTCATTTGTTTCAGGCTCCAGAAAGAATTGAGCCGTGTTCTCAACTTTCCAAAAGAAGCGTTATGGAGCAAAACGGCGAGGCTGTGAAGCCCCCGGATAAGAAGATGAACACCGACATCCAGCGGACAGAGGTGACTGCCCTGAACATGGAGGTGGAGACGCTGAGGTGGCAGTTGGCTCAGGTATGCTGTTAGATAGAAAGGAAAATGTTCAACGACCCGAATTTCTCCCAAATTATCACTCTTCGTCAATAATTTTGATGTCACTGTTATTGGGTTGGCTTAATTACCACTGCACCATCTAATAGTAACTATACTACTACTTCTCCGTCCATTTTTTCTCCCAGCTTATCTGGGGTAATGAAGTAAAATGTAGCAGTTTTGTATTTATTGTTAACTACGTCTATTTCTTGTTGATGCTCAAGTTTTAAAGAGTTGATCATTATTTGTCAGTAAAAGTTATAAATTACTTTAAAGAAGTGATAAGCAATATATATATATATATTGCTAAAGTTGATTATAATTATATGTAATTAAGTACATATAGTGATCAGCTCTTTGTAACTATCAAAATTGGTGCACCAATTTCAATAATATTGTTTAGAAACAGCTGAGCGAGTTTGCTAAGATATTTTACTTTTTTTACCGGAGCATTGTTAATAAGTTTACATTCTTTAGCAGCGCGAATTACTTGCATTCCTAATTTGTGATTCTTGTTACATAACTGCAAATCATGTTACTTTTAATTTTGAAGTCTTCTGTAGACCATGCCTACTAAATGAATATTATTTTTCAGCAGTGTAGAATGTACTTTTTTCTTATTTAATAAACATCTAAAATTCTTATTTCTTCTTTTGTTCTTGTTATTATACTCGTATTAAACTTTATAGACAAAATACAGGACGATACCAAATCTTCAATTATAATCGGCTATGCATTAAAGGCATTAAAGGTAGTTGTAACTATACTAATGTGATTGTATCTATTCCAGACTGAAGCGAATCGACAGATGCACATAGCCTTACTTAAGCAGATAGTTACTTTCCTAAACAGAGTGAAAGACCATATTGAGTGCCAGAAAAGCGACAGTCCAATGAGTGAGGTCCATCACAACCTCACTCCTCACGCATTCAACATTGCTGACTTACCTCGATCGAAGTCTGTGTTTCATGTCGACAAGACCCGTGACTATAATACTCCTGTCAAGAAGATAGATACAAAGAAAATTAGCAAGTCTATCAGCAACGTCAATGGGTTTAAAGACTGCCAAGGTTTATGGTAAGTTTCCGCATTTTCAAGTTTATATTACATAATCATTCGTAAATAGAGATAAATTTCAAGAGACGAGATATATATATGTGATGGATCTTAATCTTATCTCAGGAATTTTTTCAGGAGCCAATCGAAGTTATCGCTCACGTCTGAAACAGAGTCTTCGCAAAAGATATCGCAGGAGATGTCGCGACTGATAACCCTTGCCAACACCGTCCTAAGCACCAAACTGCCGGATCTCGCCTGTAATTGTAATAATGATGTGTCAAGCAACTTGAATAGTTTGACATCTATAGAAAAAGATATATCACTCAAGCCGTCCAACACATCGCTAAATCTCATCGAGGAGGACACGACGAATGCTTTCATTCTAAACACGATGTGCGATAGTGAAGACTCATTCGATTGCATAAGCAATAAGTTTTTAGAAGCAAAGGACATCGAAGCCCCTCTTGCGTACAATTTGGACAATGACATCACGATTCTCAAGCTGAATGAAAAAGAACGACACGGTTCTTACGCTATGAAAAATGTGCCGGAATCGCCAATGAAAGCACCAAATTTTGACGGAAAGAATGAATTCCATCACGCGTCCAATTTCATTGAAGACGAAAGTGGGTTTTCGTCTATGAGTTCGTTTCAAGAAATTGGAATACCGATTATAAGCATCATACCACCGTCGCCGTGTAAAGAAGTCGGATATATTGACGAGTTCTCTGACTTTATAGACTCGGAGAAATGGAAGACTGATTCATTGGAGCTCGACAAACAAACGGTGAAAGTGTTTTGGGTTTGATAAAACGTACAAAATCAGTTCAAAGTATTGCACAATATCTAACCGAGAAGTCTTATTTATTAGGCCGTTTCACGAAATTAAGTAGTTTTAGTTATTTTGTCAGATTTATAACTTATTTAATTGCATTATAATAAGATTACTAACGCTGTAATAATCTTATCGTGTTTTTAATGATTCATAAATAAAACGTAAAATCACACTGGTATTTTTCTTTGTTAGTGTAGCCTTGAAAACAGTAGGACATTCGACACGCAGAGAAAATCTCGACCATGATCAATTTATGACTGCAGAAAGTGATTCGCCGATTTCTAAATACCGAGTAGTTATTCTAACATAATAATATTATTTTATCTGTCTGTACCCCGGGGATTGTTCTCATAGTACTCTCATCCAATCTCATAGTATATGTGCTGGTAAACAAAATGTATCTTTTATTTTTGCACTCAACGCATAAATGCGAAAGTTTGAATGTTCCTGAGAATATCTATTATGTTATTTCTAATTCGATTGGATGGATGGAAAAGTACACACTTTTTATTACAAAATTGCTAAGGAACGGGAGCCCCTCGCAGATATAATTTAATAATCGTGAAAATGACATCTATACAAAAGTTATATTTTGTGTCCTTTGCATGGAATTAAGTAGTAGGCATTGGCAGGCAAAGTATTAACAAAGGACCATGGAATTTGTATGTACTCTACCTACAAATTCCATAGTTCTTTGGTAATTTAATGCCTGTGAGAAATTTATGTTCAGCAGAAAGAAACTGTTTAGACCTCTTTCGCGTGGTAATAAAAACGACTCGATTTTGATTTACAGTGTCATAAAAATGTCACTTTAGACAAAACAAAAAACTCAAAAACAACATATGTATTTTTAGATATTTTTATATAAAATTTAATTTTAAAAAATCGTGATCAAAATTCTAAATTAGCAGTGATAATGTCAGATGATGGGGACAAAGCAAGTGGGGACTCCCAAAAGTCCGATCAGGTAAAGATACCACCACCGGAACCCATGGTGCCTAAGGTAAGTGGCCTTGATGTCTTCACTCTTCTGTTCCCGGTTGCATTACCAGATATGACCCCACGAAGTCCGGCGACGAAACCCTTTACATTTTGCACATTTACCTTTGTTCTTGTCAAGGTCATGTGCTGTTCTTATCCCTTAGTCGCCATTACGAATTCTAATAGGTTACCTGATGGTCTTAATGACAATATCAAATTGGGCCATTTACTGAAATGAAAGACACGTCTAGATACTCTCTCTAAGCGAGTTCCTAGTTGTATCCATAGCTATACCTATATATACTTGGCAGACGAGGTTTTATTAAAAAATAAACACCCCTTAGGATTCGGCTTAAAAATTAGTTTTACGGCTAGCTGTCTGCCTAGATTCTATAATCAATATTAGAAAACATTTCACGGAACATCGTAAAATAGTCCTGCAATGGACTGAGGACTGATCACCATCAAACACTTGCACTGGCGGCCCCAACATCCAACCACTTTGTCTCCAACGAATCAACAATCAGACACGATAAAATTCGGACACTATTAATTAATTATTCTCGAATTAGTTTGTTTGAAATATCTTTTGCACAATTGCACATAAAGAAATACAAAAACATGTATATATCCTATCAAAGTCGCTATCCCATTTTTATTGTAGGTGCCAGATGTTGAGTTAATCATGGATGGCTTCGGCTTTATGCCGAAGGGGGGTTTAGTAGGGAGAGGAAGATCCGGGAGCATCTTCCATAAGCAGCAAAAGGACACGATTGTGACGGAAGAGGAGACCAGGAGTCCTTGCAGCTCGAGCACTAACATCGATATAGTTAGAAGGTATACCTGGAAGACTAAGAACAGAATGACTGTTCAGGTGAGATGATAAGTTTTAGATATGTTAATATTATAAAGATGAAGAATTTCCCTCTCTGGGAGTCAAGGGTTCGCTATCTTATTTTTTCTTTACTACTTCGCACGATCTTCGGTATACTTATAACCTTAGATTGTCAGATATTTGGCACGCATATCTCTGTGACGACATCACGCCAGCATTTAGTCTGTTAAGGCCAAGAAGATACTGCATGACCAGACATTTGTTCCCTACATAATTGGTCGGTTTATGCAAAGCGTGGCCGTACTAGCGTACTGTAATTTGGGAGAGATTAATACATTCAAACAATCTCCCCATGTTTTCATGTTTCCAGTAAACAAGTTCCTCGATTTATGTGACGATTTACCTGGCCGATCCAGTAATGAGTGCCTCTAATTTTATTTAATTATATTAATGTCGTTAAATATTCCTGTAAAATTTTATTTCCAGGTGATAACGTATGGTGCTACAATAACGTCTATCCAAGTTCCTGACAGAAAGGGAAATCCAGATGACGTGCTCGCTGGATTTGACACACTTGAAGGTGAGTGGGAATCTGTAGCTAGCGTGGTACTCTTTGCTCACCTTTAACAATCGCGGAGAGAACAGACCATAAACGTTATTACCCAGTGCAAACCCAACTAATTGATAAGTTTTTGAGCTGACAGAACAGAAAGTTCTTTATTCTTCCTTATACCATATCTGGAAGGACGGGATTTTAAAAAATATATTCCCTTCCTATTTAGTCACAAGATTTCATGTAAACGCTTTCCTAGCAACTTCTTGCATAGTATCACAGGGTTCACTTCCCTACTATTTCTTCTTTACTTCTCCGTCACATGTTTTTCGTCATCAGTTGTTGTCCAGACCAGCCAGTGCTTATTTCCCAGGTTTCCCATTAGTAATCTCGTTTTAAAAATGGTTTCAGAATACTTCCAGCCCAGAAACCCCTACTTCGGCGGCACTATCGGCCGTTATGCCAACGTGATCCAGGATGGCACCATGGTGGTTAGGCCTTCTGGCAGGACCTACATGTTGTCGACCAACAAAGGGCACAACCACTACCATGGCGGCTATGTTGGCTTTGATAAGGTAAATAAGACAACGACAATCTGGCTATGCTTGACCAGTCTCAAAACATGTGCGATTGTGGCATCTCCCCACAATCGATGGCTCTTCTCCACGCCTGTCCCGAGTGTCCAAACACCTGTACTCGGGCTGACTTAATGGCAGCTTCCGATGAAGCCATCAAAGTGGTTCGGTTCTGGCAAGAATATATTTAGGTAGCATCCAATAGAGCGTTGATTTGCCATCGACACGCAAAGAAGAAGAATAAGATAACAAAAGTGTAACTC
The DNA here is from genome assembly GCF_027563975.2 of Plodia interpunctella. Taxonomy (NCBI): domain Eukaryota; kingdom Metazoa; phylum Arthropoda; class Insecta; order Lepidoptera; family Pyralidae; genus Plodia; species Plodia interpunctella. The sequence continues at coordinate 1,457,988 of NC_071324.2, read as the reverse complement.
TGGAGTGTCTAGAAACATCTACGTACAATAATACTGTAGTCTCTCTAAAACGCCGGTGGGGCTCAGGTTGGATGACAGGTATGTCAATAATCTGAGCTATGCAGCCGACATGGTGCTGCTCAGCCCCACGATCGGGGGGTTACGAAAACTCATGGCGCTATGTGAGAATATATATATTAGGGGCGCGTCTCTGTATATATATTGTATGTTTGACGCTGCTTCTTATGTTTGACGCTGACTGTGCACAGGGGCGCGTCTGAAATGTGCCTTTCCCTTGTTCGTAAATTAGTATTTTTAGGTCGCACTATTATGCAGCCATCTTAAAATTACGAATGAGGCCACAGCTGATGCAGTTTTCGTTCAAGGTACTGCAGGTCGCAAAGACTTTCTGCTATGATAATTCTGTCGATTAACAGTTCAGCAATAAGATATCAGAATAATTGTATGTACTTGCATCCATTACACAATCGGCCATAACACCGTCTGAATAAACTCGCTACAGTTGCATACTAATGGCTAAAATTTTCTCAACCATAATATTATATTGCGACTCAGAGAAAATAATTATCACACGATAAAGGTGCGAGAATTACACTACGCGTGTAACAGAAGTCATATGGACGTCAATTATATAGCAATTTATATGCCATTTCTTTCTGTGAATGTGCAATCTTTAATAATCTTCACGTAAAATAAGAAGGGAAGAGAAGTAGTCACCGATTGTAAAAATATCTTGGTCGTTGTGATGCTCCGAAAAGCGTTCGAAGGTCTGTTTGTGGAAAAATCTTTAAATGCTGGCTCTGATTTTGCGACCGGCCGTAAAAACGTTGACGTAAAAATTTGAGAATGCTATGTATTGCCTATCTATCTGTCAAGATTTTGTCTTATATACAGTACATATAAAAAACTAATATCAATAAAAAATCTGTTATTATATTGATTGATTAATATAATCACATAATCCTTGTCCAGTCCAACGTCGTGCTTTAGGTTTTTGCGATCCCCGACATCTGTTCGATGGCTCCCAGAAATTTTTTCGGGTATTCTGCGAGGCAGAAATCATCGGATATCTCAAAACTTTTGTGTGAACACGTATCATAAGTTATATTAATGAAAGCCTTATGTATAATCTATAAGACTGTATTGAATTTTACAGTTCTTTATGAAAACAGCATAACAACAGCAAAACAGCATAAAAACATATATATATATATATATAGAATGTAGATAGTCATGGTTACGTAATACATATATACCCTCGTTATTTTGTAACAAGAAGTAAATTTCACATGACAATCACGTTCTAGTCGATTTGCGCAACACCAAATATGCTGCTTAATAGTTTTTAATTATATGTCTTAATGACATTAAGTTGTATGCTTTTTCCCGGTAGTTACATATTAATTATATTGTAGGTTATTAAAATATACATACAATAATTTATCACACTGGGATTCTTTACCATAGGCTAAATGATCCGTGAAAGCAATTGGTTTCTTTGTGATATACATACTTTCAAATAGTATAGTACCTATATATGTATATTAGGGATATACCTGCCCGTTTTCGGCTTCGGCTAGACCTAAGTGCACTTCGGGGTTTAGCTGTACTTCATATATATATATATATATATGAGGTTTAGGTTATTTCGTAGTGCTCAGATAAGAAAGGAATTTTCAAAATTCGACCCCTAATGGGGTAAAAATAGAGAGGGTAAAGTTTGAAAAATAACGAAAATCTTTATTGATGTACTTGAAACTTGGCACAAATACTATGCAACAAAAATAATGAAACCTGTGTTTCAGGATTTTTTACAATTCAACCTTTAGGGGAGTTAAATGAGGGTGAAAAGAAATAACGAATAATCCCATTCAAAATTTCGTCAACTAAAGATACGAGTAGACAGCTCAGCCGTAAACACCATTGAATCCACGTTGTTACTGTTGATGGCTCGAATCCTGAACTTTAATTATTTTGAATTAAACGCACAGCATATTTGAAAATACATGTTTTTAATTTGGTATATCAATCGAATGCTGATCATCAATATTAATTTGCAAAAAATTTACACTTGATTGTATTCATTAGCCAATTGCACGCAAGTGTTGTATAAACTAATTACGAACTAATTAACGTAGTGAAAACTGTTGTTGAATCGCCTTTATTTTGTGGGTATCTCAGACAAATTGATTTGTCTCTTTATTTGTTAACAATAAAGGCCAATGCACACCGAGTGCGTAGTCGCAAGCGCACAGCGCGAAGTTGTATGGAGTCTGAACTCCCGTGCATGCGCGCGTATACAGGGTTACTGGTATCTAACGCATAACCTTCTAAAGGCGTATAAGGTAAATAGAGACTAACATCTTTTGTTCTACGACTTTTGTCTAAACGTAATAAATACATAATTTTTCCTTTATTTAGTTTTAATGTCGATTCTATAAAACGTTAACTCTATGTACGATTCCGCTACACGTTGCATGGCCATTACATAGAGTAAAGATGTGTAGAATTCTTTTTATATGAAAAAAAAAACTACGAATCAAGTAAAGTCGTGGAATAAAAGTTGATTGTTTTGATGTACCCAAGTAGTCTTTAAGAGGTTTTGCGTTTGATACCAGTAACCCTGTACATGCAGACGTTTTAAATTCTATCCGACATTGCATAAACCGCATATAGTGCTTAGACCGTGAAGCGCGCGTAAACCGGTTTTATCCAGTTAGATAAAACCGGTTTTTATTCGGCGCATACGCCATAGCGGCTAGTAAACACGCACGTATGCTAATCCTTTAGCCTCTGTACCGATTCTTTGATTCCGATTTATCCTGTGACGACGACGTGACGTAGTCTGTCAAGAAAATGAATGAGGGGGCTGTCACCTGTTGGCCGGCAACACTGGTTATTTATCAACCGATCTTGACCATTCTATTTAGCATTGCAATAAAATTTAGTACGTTTAAAATCCGTTCTCTTCAGATCCGATCATCCGATCGGGCGGTTTTCATAGGCCCGTGCGACATGAAGTCATCGCCGTGTTAGTAGCGTTAGTGTCGCCTTATACAAAAAAAAATATATAACATTTATAATTTATCTATTACAGGTAAACTGGCGATCATACGTTGACGGCTACAAGGTGATAATGAGCCACGTGTCGGAGAGGTTCTCCGAGGGCTACCCCGGCACGGTGATGGCCCAGGTGACCTTCGAGGCCACCTGCGACAACTCCCTCAAGGTCACGATGAAGTGCACCACCAGCGAGCCAACTGCGATCAACCTGAGTCAAGCCCCGTACTTCAATCTCGCTGGACATGTTAGTAATTTTTGGCCTTGGTCTAAAATATAATGTTGTTTTAAAGAAATGATTTGTAATGTGCTAAAAAGTCCGTTTTGAAACAAAAATTGGACGCTTGTCAAGAACAGATTGTAGGGTGAGTAGACACAGACAGTCAGAGGCAGGTTCTGTGGCAAAAGACCTTGGGACTGGGAGTCGCACGAGCGTTATCAACTGGCACAAAGTTGACAACGCGCGTTCGACATCCCTTGAATATATACAGGCATCCGCCGCGATAATTTCCCCGTTAATTTTCACCACAATCGTTGATCGTTCACCAATTCTAGGCAATTAAGCCTCCTCTAACGTTCTCCTATCTTTTCTTTCCATTCTTTCAGTTTTATCATTGTTTTCGGGGAGAAAGCCTTCAATATCAATAGCCAAAACTGTTTACCTGTCGGGCTAATTTGATGGTAGCTTCTAATGAAGCCACTGAAGTAGCTCGGTTCTGGCAAGAAAAGAATCAGTAGCAAGTGATGTAGTGTTTTCAAATTTTCGCAAGCCGAAGACATTATACTGTAGACAGGAGGATATAGATAAAGGCGAGAATCCGCACAAAGGTACTCTGTAGGTACCAAGTTGTAGACAGTTTGTGTGATTCATATTATGAAAATATGATTTCCAGCACGCGGGACCCGACCCGATGTTAGACCACATATTCAGCATCAACGCAGATAAATACACGGTGGCCGATGAAGAAGGACTAGTCACGGGTACGATACTTCTTCATTATGAAGCGAAAGATAATCTCTTGTCTCATCTCCGCATGTTACCAGTTGGGTTGAGACGACGGGAAGCCCGATATCGGCGTAAAAAAATACCTTAAAATTTGAAGATTTGGCTTTGATTCGACCGGTCTTTGGGAAAGTTATTTTTACTTATCGACTTAGTTGTCTTCTACGGCATCCATAGGAGAATTTGGAATGTGACGGACCACACACCCCTTAGTAATATTTTATGATGAAAGTTTCCTACACACTATTCTCTTCAGTTCACTAAAAAACTATCTCCATTCCAAAAAAACACTACATTTTGATGCTCCGTTTTGACGTGAAAGATTGACAAGCTCACTTGCACATATTTCAGGTGAAAAGCGTATAGTAGGAGGGACTGCCTACGATTTCCGAGTGCCCAGAGTACTCAGGACCATGCTGCCGAAGATACCCCAGGGCGGGTATGACATCAACTTCTGCGTCACCCAGGGCACAGAGCAAAGCTTGACTTTCCAGGCCAGGTCAGCCCTGAATTATTTCGAACATTAGCCGATTTACTAGTACACACTAACTGTTGGCTTATCAGCTTTTTTCTGTATTAAATAACACGAATTATATGTATTCAGTATGAAGGTCCCAGGTTCGACTCCTACTCGTACCACAATCTGAATCATGTGTAGTAATTTTCATCGATTCAGTACTTGCTTCCGGTGAAGGAAAAAATCGTGAGTAATCCTACAATCTTGTTGATTATCAACTTCTGTGTGAAATGGCGAAGGCAATGACTGACCACTCCATTAACAGTGCCAAGAAAGTCGTTATGTGTGTTTTATTCCACGCAATGATCGCGACCTTCAGCCATGAGGAATACGACTATAACTACTATATGTATTCTAGGGCCCTCCACCCAATGTCTGGGCGTGTACTGGAGCTATACAGCAATCAGCCCGGAATGCAGTTCTACACCGGGAACCTGCTGCCTGACCCTGACAAGATTTATGAGGTATCTATCGTTGTACCACTTATTCTGAAGGTTCAAGGCCTTATCAGATGTCCGAGAGTATTGGAGCTGTAGAGCAACAAGCCAGACATGCAGTTCTACACCGTCAACCTGCTGCCTGACCCTGACAAGATTTATGAGGTATCTATCATTGTACCACTCATTCTGAAGGGTCAGGACTTTAGCCCGATGTCCTAGCGAGAGTACTGAAGCTGTACAGAACCAGCTTAAAATCGAAATGAATCTGATAAGATTTATGTGCTATCAGTCATTACCAACCGTTATTAAAGTTGCCACTACAGGGGAACAGAGGAGAGGATGGACAATCTACCACGCGGGTTAAATTGTTAATGGAAAGTTTTATTGACTGAAATGACTCGGTAAGGTCTTTTGAGTCATTAAAACTCTCCGAAGCATCACCAGTAAAAAAAAAAACAGAATAAACTTACCAACTGCTTTTCCTCACGCTCAAATTCTAAATTCCAATTGTTTTAGCTCATCCTGACTGTGTACGGGCTGTGGCGAAGGCGAAGGAGTAAATTTTGGAGATTCGACTGTGATTTTTATCCAGCCGGCCAAGGCTCTTTGAGAATGATTGCCTATCATTCTCTATCATTCTCATATCTGCTACCATGGCTACCGTGACCCTCAAGTCTTCTCATTAGACGGGGGATATGGAGTGGTCCTAATATTCGTCGGTCGTGTTGCGTGTGTCAGAAAGAGTTATTTCTATCTCTTTCGCACGTAAGATTTGTAACTGTGATGACAAGAGTCCGCTGCGAACTCACGTTTGTAAAGGACTCCTTTCCACAATTCTTATATAGCGGATTGTCTAACTTAAAATCTGGTATAGGTTTCATCGCGTAGCTTAGAACCAAATATTGGCAATGATAATTAATGAGCGTACGCACGAAGTAAACACAGGTGAAGCCGCGGGAAAAAGCTAGTTAAATTTTTCATTATATTTTATAATAGCTTAATTAACATGAATAAAATTGTGTAATCGAACAGAAATGAAAACACTATCGCAATTAGGTACAGGCATTGTCTTTATAGCTTAATGGTTAAGATCACTGCGTGAGTTAGGTTCGTTTCCCGCTCGATTCCGGAATTTATCAATCTCAGTATTGTCTTCAAAATAAGAAAAAATAAAACAAGTGTGACATGTACAATAAAACATATCTATATATATACGATTTGATGAACTTGAATACAAATATTTGATAGGTTGAAGAAGACGAGGAAGAAGAAGCCGAAGGGAGCGAGGGCAGTAGTAAGTCTAGTGTGGATGGCGAGGAAGAAGAAGAAAAAGAGGTGAGCTTTTTGTTTGAGTTTATTTTTGTTCATGCTACTTACCTCGCTTCGTCAATTCTAACTCTTCTTCACCGTTTTTAAGATTCCGTAAATCAAAAGAACTCGTACAAAATCCTTCGTGCTTGTATGTCTGTTCTTATCCACAGTTAACTCCGAAACTACCCAACCGCTTGAGTTGAAATCCCGAAGACGGGCGGAATTAATAATTATTTCTACTTTCAAAGGGTAATTTAGGCAATTTAAAAGATTCGCAAAAAATATCTTGTTACATATCGATTGAAATGGTTTCTTTTGAGGATCCCAATCATCAATGTACGGAACACGTGTTCTAGTGAATTCAACACACACTTAACTGTTTGAGTCCCGTGAAACGAATGGGAAAAAGGCACCTTCGAAAAATTATTTTCTCATTTTATCGTATGTGTTATTATTAGTACTTAGGTACGAAGTAACTAAGAAATGTTATCAAATATTTTAGAACATGCTTTGTTGGGAGCATCTAAACTGACACACGGATAGGTCGTGTGGTCCCTCCCAAGAATAGGTTTACTCCATATCCTTCAAATTGACTATGGGACACATAGCTGTGTCAGCTAAATGCAACAATGGCATTCTCAAAGAAGGTGGACGTCAAGCAGACGGCCGCAAACTAACACGAAAACATTGAAATTAATTAATTAAAATTGGATTTTTTCATAAAAACCAAACGAAGTCCACTCCCAAAGACTTCCGCGAAGACCGACTGATATATTTATAACTGTATAATATAAAAACAAATAATATAATACTAGAATTCGCATGTACAGTTAACAGCACATCAACCTACGCAAATTCATTGCTAACTCGCCCCTATTACCGCTCTATAGAGAGTTCACGCAGAGTAACTTGTGCCGTTGACTGTACATATGTTATTTATCTTTCTAGGGCAAGCCGAGGTATGGGTACGTACCGCTGATGGGCAAGCAGGGGACATACTATCGGAAACACGGTCTGTTCTGCCTCATGCCACAAAATTATCCTGATGCCATTAATCATGTTCGTATTGGTCTTTTTCCTGTCATTTTTGATCAATCACAAAGAAATACCTATATTCTATTTGGTATTCGCGTAGCCACATGAGATAGAACTACACAATACGTCAACACATATTGCCGCTGTCTGTCCCTTTTTACCCAATAAGCGTTTCTCTTGTGTGATCTAGAATATTCTCTACGTATCGATTGTGTCATTATCACAAAAGCTAATCTAATCTCTTCTTTCTTGTCACTTGTAAAATATAATTGGCTACTTTCCAACTAGTCAAATCAATTTTTCTTTTTATAGTGTTTAAAATATATATATATATATGAAGCTTGTAACACGTAGCTCGTCTCTGCGCCAACACGTTCCTTTTTACGCGGTGCGCACTCGATATGGAAAAAAAAAACAAACGTGCCACGTGTTTGTATATTGCGTGGTAGACTTTCAGCAATATGCTGCAAAAAAAAGTAAATTACCTAATGAAACTGATCGATTGAAGTGACAATATGTAATTATTAAAGTGACAAATTGTGTTTATTTTTTCACCCAGTCAAGTAGCCAATTCTTCATTGTAACCTGTAATTTGTTTTTTCACAGAACAATTTCCCAACATCAGTGCTGAATCCCGGCGAGGTTTACGTCCACAGCATACAGTACAAGTTCGGTATACTCCTCGGAAAATACGTGTGAAAATAAATAAAAATAAAAATTCGTAAAACGTGTTGTCCTGTCTGCACTAATGAATAAACATATGTGAACGGCGAGTGTTATTTAATAATGATTGTAAATAATGTATTTTTAGGGTTCCGTCCCTCAAAAGGAACAAACGGAACACTTGTAAATAGTTGTGCACCTGTCTGTTGGTCTGTCGAAAAAGAAAATGCCTTGTGTGAACAAGGTACAGCTCACGCTTGGCGGATTTATTTCATCACAGTCCTTCCTTTATGGCTGAATGCCTATCAAATTAGCTCGCAAATCCTGACAATGACATGTACGTAATTGGGTTATAAAACTACAAGGACTTGGATACTTAGCTAGATAAAGTCGACCGCGCCACTGAACACTGAACTCCTGTGGAAATTTCGAGATTAAAAAGTATCCTATGTGTTATTCCAGGTTATGTTCTACCTGTGTAACAAATTTCGCAACAATCTGTCCAGTAGATTTTGCGTGAAAGAATAACAAACATACATACACACATCACGAAAAACTTTCACATTTATACTTGGTAGGATTCCGTTTAGCAACAAAGATAGATGTTTACCATTATGATCTCATAATGATTATGTTATGATTCACGGAACCTATCAAATGTCAGATAAAATTTTATATATGTTGGTGAGAAGACATTACTTACGTAATACAGAATAGGTAGTAGGTATGTTTGATGTATGGTAGTGATTCGAAAGTTTTTGTTGGTGTTAGTTGACGTTATGTTAACGCAGCTTTAGAGGCATTGTCTATTGCTAAGTCGCGCTCTGCTGGTTTGACGGCCGTCGACAATCAACGGAGCCGTGACGTGTTGCGTCGTCGCAACGGAGCACGAATGAGCAATGGGGCTTGTCTTTTACATGGGATCGAAGCAACGCTATCTGGCTCGTGACAAAGAGGCAGAACTGCTTCGATCTCATATAATTCTGCCTTAACATTAACCTTTACTTATAAAAACTCGCACTATGACCTATCGCCTGTCACCCTTACGCACAGATTGGTAGTAACAATGATAACAAAGGTCCTGTCGGAGTCCTCCTGTTCTAATTGCTTTCTAGTGATTTTGCTCATTATTTCCTCCAGGCGCAAATAAGGCCTCCCGCTATAGTGAAGGACAATCTTAATATGTCAGTCAGTAACGGGGAGGGCGGTGTGTAATTCCATAAAACTAATTTCCAAAATTATTTCACCAGTAGAAACAATCCCGATATTACCAAGGGAGCCAAACCTCGGAAAAATATCGATAATATTTATTATCGATAGCGCAATACCAAATATTAGCGAAAGAATGCACTACTCGAGCATTGCAGAGCCGGGTAAATTTTTGTTTTCTTGGCTGAGTTCACAAGATACAGCTAATAGCATATAAATTAGGCAAGAATCATTGTAAAATTTACAGTGGTACTGTACTTGGACAAACGGTTGACAATAATGTGTTAGTTGAAATAGAAATATTGTACTAGCGATGTTATACTTATCGAAGCACAAAAAAACTATTTTTGATGAGTTGTGATAATATGTATCGCGATTTTAAAAATCGAGACTTCATGAGTCGCGGGGTAACGTTTGTCGAGATTTTGTGCATCGGTTGAGATCTGTCGCGCTAATGTGTATCGAACTGACGTGATTCGAGTTAAAGTAGTGGACTCCACGTATATGGACGGTGTCCTTCGAAAAGTCACGACTAAGGATGGGCCACACCGTCAACTTTCTTTCTTTCGCACAAGTGTCTTTGCACGTAAATGTTTTTCGCCTTCGTGTCTTGTCCGTCGCGCAAATGATTTCGCGCATATGTCCAAATCAAATCAAATAATTTATTCAGAAATTAGGCCTTCACTGGCACTTTTTTACGTAATATTCTAAATTAAATGTTTACCAAAGCTACAAACTACTAGCATTTCGGAACGACCACTGCTGAGAAGAAATGCCGAAAGAAACTCATTCAAACAGTGTTGGTCCCTATTATGCCAGAAGGGCTTACCATTTCTCCTGATACGATCCGTGAGAATAAAAATGATTTTATGCCTATTACTCAAAACAAATATAGTTCGCCGCGAGAAAGCATACAGTGCATATTATCCTTCCTATATTTCTGTTTGTTAGGTTCTCTTTGAGCGGAGATTTTTTTTGATTTATCCGTATTCGAATCCGCAAATATCGGAATATAAACGTGAAGCTGAAAACCATACCAATCGATAAAAAAAAATATGTTCCTATTAGTTTAAAAACCAACCACTATCGAGTTATTTTGCATTTATAAATTCGCATGAACGTGTGGTGTACAATCATCATGGATTAACAAAATAGAAAAAAAATCTATCCAGTTTTCAGAGCATGTGTGTGTATGTGTACATTGCATGTTGCAATATGCCTATCACTACGATGTTAGTTTTATTTAAATAAATAATAAATATATTAGGACAAATCATACAGATTGAGTTAGCCTCAAAGTAAGCTCGAGACTTGTGTTTTGAGATACTAACTCAACGGTACTATGTTTTATAGCAAATACATAATGAAATAAAATACATGTAGATCCAAGCTAATCAGAAAAAGATCATTTTCCATCACGACCCGACCGGTGATCGAACCCGGGACCTCTCGGTTGAGGGGCAAGCACTATACCACAGCGCCACCCGAGGTCGTCATATCTATTACACCAGCATAGTAATTTCGAACTAAATTCACATAATCATATAGGGTATCCTTAGATTTCTTAAGGTATTCCGGGAGTGTGGGTTACCTGATAGGCAACGAAAGCATATCCAAGTATTGGGAGAGAAATTCCAAGTAACGTGTCCTGATGTGTGGTGTAACGCAGCAGGAACTCACTCATTCGCGGTAGTTTAATATCCGGGACTTAGCTAACTATATACAGGAGTGCCGATTGCTGTGATACGGCCACGAAATGTCTGGCTAAGCCACTTCCATATGTCCATGGTATTAGTAAGTACTCCGAAAGTAGGTACTTACTAATTCCATGCATATGTCATATAGGATGGTATGCGTGCCAATTGCAACGCCAATAATAGGGGTGACATTTATAGATGACGAATCGCGTGCGAAGTTGAGTAAAAAAATTAGGAAGGCGGACCCTGAGCTCCGACGCTCTATAGCGGCATAAGAATCCGGAGAACGCGCATATGAATGTGACCATGTAATTGCATGTAATTTATGCACACAGAAATGACAACAGTAAATTCAAAAGAAGGCTACTTTTTTATAAATATTAACCCCCGAGTGACTGTAATGTTCAAATACTACCGGGTGATGCCGCAGGATAAAGCTAGTTTAACCATTTTTTGTCTGATTCAATAGCAGCCACGCGTCGCCCTCATCGTGCAAGATACAGACCTATGTATGACACTACGGCTATGACATTTGTATGAATATTTCAATTTCAATTGCGTGTGATAGTATAAATACAGAGCTTAAGGAAATCTTTAAAAAAGATAAATTTATTTGGTTTGAAACACAAGCGATACGTTCATCCGTATAGAAAATTGCGTTTTAATATGTTCCCTTTGTGCATCACGTAACAGATTTTACTTATTATCTGCAAGATATGTACAGTCAACAGCACATCAACGTATTCAAATTCATTGCAAACTCGCCGCTATTACCGCGCCATAGAAGTTCGTGGAGGAGGATGGACGTACGTGTATGCGAATTTTCAAAGGTATGCCTCGTAAAGGATGGAACTCTAAAATGATTTTCTGTTTTGTTGAAACTAGGTCTCTCTTCTAATTAAATTTCGAGATTTAACATAGACACGAGAGATTCCCTTTTGCAGTATTTAGGATATTTGAACAAAGAGATTTTTCGAACACACGAAAACCAAGAATAAATTTCGCGCTTTGCTACATAAGTATATAATCTATATAGATAAAACTCTTGCATTACTGAGTGACTGACTGACAGACAACGCACATCCGAAACTACTGGGCGTAGAAAGGTGAAATTTGGTGTGAGGTTCCTAGGACAGTCTACGGACCACTAAGAAGGGATTTCCTGAAATTCCGGGAACTGGATTTCTACTCACATACGAAGTTGTGGGCAATGGTTCGTACAATAAATATATTAACGCTACTATTTTACAAGCTTTTATTTATTTAAAATGCAATTTATGTAAGGTAAGTAGGTACCTACGTATGTTCGGATGAATGAAAACTTTTGTGAAGCAGAAATCTTCAACCGATGGAGCTGAAATTTTGTACACACATTTAATTTAGATGACAGTGCATTATTATCACATGCATGACTTGATAGTGCACCCAAAAACGACTCAAACGTCAGTTACACAGAATAAAGAAATAACTGAGAAGAATTAAAAGTTGAAAAGCAAATCAGTAGGTTTTAGGGTACCGTAAACCTTGTAGAATCACTTCATAATCCTTCTGTAAAAAATGTAAGTAGGTACCAACATGTCCTGTACTTTGTATGAGAATACAAAACGACAAATCTGCCACTTTGTTTGCATTTTAATTATATATAACCGAATATTAATTTTAATTATTCATTATTATTATTAATGGTTTTGATTTAATAGAACCAAGATAATAGTGTCATTTACCTACCTACATACCAAGTAACTTTTTTAAACTCTTAAACCTTACTTAACTTCTTAAACATAGAGCCCAATAAAAGATAAATGTCTTGAATTATTTATGTATTCATTTTGATTTTTGTTTATTTATTTATGAAAATAAAAAATAATTACACTAATAGATATATTGGGGAAAATCGCACGAAAATCCGTGAAGAAGTTTTTGAGTTTATCGCGAACAGGACAGACGCGGCGACCCAGGACTTTGTCTTATAACAAAGTTTGTTTTTTTTTTTGTAAGTATAACTATGTCTCACTATCATCAGATTAATATATCATCTGATAATATTCTCTCTTTCCACTTACCAGTTTTACTCAACTATAGAACGTCGGAGTTAAGCGTTAGTCAGCATTACAAATTTTACTGAAAAAGTAACAATAAAAATGACGCTTTATAACGAAACATATCAGCTATAAGACAGTCTGAAATTTATATGTTTATTTGCCATTTTTCGTATCCGGAACCACAACGGGCTTCAAAAGCAACATTATTATGTTTGAAAATATGCATCATGTTCAGTTTTAAGGCGTTATTTCCATTACCTAAATGGGCAAGTACTTAAATAATTTTTGATCAAAAAGCAACCAAAGGAAGGTCTGGGCGCGACGAGCAAATATGCCATATCGTTTAGGCTCTTCGTTCCATAAACGCACAATTTCGACTTTAAAACTACAACATAAAGGCTGACAATTATAACTTATAATAAAATACGTCCTTTTATCTCAAAACTGCGAACTGATAAGGCACAGAGGGGTCAAGAACCTAGCGGCGTAAGTGTAAAAAACTTAGTACGAACTATTTTGAGATATATTTAGGGCATGTATACAATAGCCGATGTGAGTTAATTTGGGGTCAAATTTCGAACGTATAGGTAAAATGCATTGGCGCGTAGGTAGTGGCCTGATATGCTGCGCTGCTTACGCCAGCGGATGAGGGAACAGCTCAAGAGCTGTGTTCATTCGCGGGGCGACTCTTGACGCGCGCGGACGTTGCGCGCCCGGGCGCTAACTCGAAACTTTTCACCATACGCAGGCAGTAGGCCGATTCACCATGAGAGCTGGAAGGGCGATAGCCCTCCTGCTCTTACTATCCACCATACAGGTAAGGAATTACATTTTTTTTAAACTTTATTTTCCGTTGCTAAAGTTTTAAGTATTTATATAACCAGTTATGCATATTTCGACATGTTTTCAGCGAATAAAATATTAATTTTCATTAACCGGTGACTGCGTTTAACATCAAATTATTATATGTTTAACACAACTGATTCTAAACAATAGTTGATGCTGTAACCTTTGCTGACAAATAGCTATGTTTCATGTTTAAGTATTTGGACTTTAAACCGACACTAAAATTTATGTTTCAAACTCTAAAGTAACTGCAATTTTGGTTCTTGATGAAGTACCCAGTTGCTTTGTCAAAAATGAAAATGAATTTGCTGAGTTAACTTATACATACTTACATGTCAAATGTTTTTTGAAAGTTAGTTTGCATATGTTGCATATTGTTCTTTTTTCTGTTTAAATGTAATATATAAAAATATATGTAAAAATATATTTTCTGAGTTCATATAAGTATTTGTAAAACGCAGGAGATTTTTGAATTTTGATAAAGTAAAATGACATAGTTAACATTCTAATTAATTTTTAAATAAAGTTTGTTGCTCGCTTTGTTTTTTTTTTATCAATGGCATAGTTGAAAGTTTATCAAAATGTTTTATTTAGAAATATATCCGAAATGTTTTGTGTTGCTTTGCGGATTTTACATTGAATGATATATTATCAGGTCATTTACTTTTAAAATTAAATTTAAACAGCTTTTGCCCGCGGTTTCACCCGCGGTTATTTTGTGCGTCCGCTCATGACTTATATATAAATGTTTGTACTTGGAGCGTTGCAGTGCAAATTGGTAATGCTGCCTGAGTTTTGGGCACGTAGCCGTAGGTCAACATGTATTATTTTAAACTGATTATTTAAAGTATTTCGTTTTAGTTTTTATTTTAATGATGTAATATAATGTTAGTTTTAATGTGTCTGATAAATTAATTGACCGTATGTTATAGGAGAAGATAAGTTTATATTCTTACGATTTTATAATTATACTAACAAATTGGTTAGTTATATAATATTAATATAGTTATGTTTAATACTTAACACAATGCCGAAATCGTAAATTCACATTCGAATACCAACTAAAGCTCGATTAGTTAGAAATATTATATTTTAATGTTTATAATTACATTTATATATATATTCTCATTATACTATAACTAATACAAACTAAAGAAAGTTTGTTCCAATTTAATACAACCATACCCATATCCTTGTGAGAAGTTAATATTGAAATTAATATTATTTATTTATTATAAAATTATTTCTTAAGTCATTGTTTGATTCCCAAAATTCTCAAAAGAGGCAAGTAGAAGCTGTAATCTGTAGTAACTGGGATAGAAATTAAAACTGAACTGGTAGGAATATATACATACATTATGTTAAACAATTACCTAATCTACTAATCATATTATGAAAGTGAAACTTTATATGCTTTTCCATTACTTAAATAAATAAATAAATATTAATGAACAAATCACACAGATTGAGCTAGCCCCAAAGTAAATTCGAGACTTGTGTTATGGGATACTAACTCAACGATACTATATTTTATAACCAGTCAGAAAGAGATCATTTTCCATCATGACCCGACCGGGGATCGAACCCGGGACCTAACGGTTCAGAGGCAAGCACTTTGCCACTGCCCCACCGAGGTCGTCAAATATATAATAAATACACGTCAAGTGCAGAAACGCGATTCGTAAATATTTTTCAAAACTTAAAAAACATAAACTTTTGTAAATATTTTTCAAATAAATTTTTCAAACGAAAATTTGCATTCATTGATTAACTAGCTGCCCGTCCCGGTTTCACTTGGGTAAAACTATAATGAATTAAACACCTAAATCTTCCTCAGAGATCACATTATCTATTACAAAAAACCGCACCTAAATGCGTTGTGTAGTTTTGAGACAGACGACACGGAAAGCAATTTTGTTTTATAGTATACTATAGTGAGTGATCCGATCGCTGTGCAAGCTCCGACAAGGGAATTTACTTTATATATGATGCAATACATTGAACATCAAACATATTAAGAAGAGATGTTGGTATAGAATCCTGGCCAAAATTACAAAAAATTAGATACAAACATAAAAAATACTGTTTCTAACTAATCTTGAAAATAAAAGTTCTTATATACATGTGTATATAAGAACTTTTATTTAAACATTCTTACACACATGTACGTTTGATGTTCGAAGTATTGTTTCAATTACATCAGTGCAGAAAGCTCATACTGTTAGCCTTCTTGGAACCTATACTCGTGTCGACGAAGTGCTGAAATCGCTTTTTCAATTGTAATATTATGAAGTTTACTTTTTGTTTAATAACGAAAAACGTTATGGAAGGAGTTCATTAAGGAGTTAGGGGAGACCTTTGCCCAACAGTGGAATGTATTTGGTTAATATATAATAAATTAAAATATGACGTGTAAATAATTACACGTGAGAAATATATATATCTAGGTAAAAATTATACAATTCAAATTAATTAAAAACGAAATAATTGAAACATATAAACAAAAATGGCATGTTTTTACAAAAAATATCTGCTGTTCGATGTCGTGCCTAGAAGGCTGGCAGTATTGCCACTTTGAGTGGCATTGTTACCACAGCCCACAGACCATTTACCTAGTGCCACAGCTTATGAACGACTGCAACACCAAAGCTGGCCACATCTTGTTTTAGAAAGTTGCCAAAATAATTCTCCCTCCGATGTAGCCCTACAATGAAATAGAAATGTATAAAAAAATAATAATTACATTTTTACAAATTCTAATGGCAACACTGAGTATTCATCGACCAATCACATCGTCCATATTATTATGTACGATTTAGTGTTGCAATTATAAAATTATAATGAAATGTCTTTTTTACAAAAATGTCTTGTCAAAAGCATTTGTTGTCGTCATTGTGAACTTGTTAACGCGTGACAAGAAGACATGTCGGTGTAGTAAATAATTGAGGAGTTCCCTCGTCGGGTGCCGATGCTGGTGCACCATCTGGTAATGCTTACCATAGTAAAACATTGGCATGGCAACGACGTGGAAAATTTCACATCTGTATAGAACAAGCGGAATAAAATGATATTTGACTTGAAACATTTCTATACAGACGGACAACGGGTCAGGTAAAACTAAAAATATGCTGTACCAGTTTATTTTACCAGTTTACAAAATAAACGCGGGTGAAACCGCGGGCAAAAGCTATTTAAAAAGTAAATGACCTGATAATATATCATTCACTGCAAAAATCCGCAAAGCAACACAAAACGTTTCGGACTTATTTCTAAATAAAACATTTTGATAAACTTTCAACTATGACATTGATAAACAGAAAACAAAGCGAGCAACAAACTTTATTTCAAAATTTATTAGAATGTTCCTATGTCTATATTTTTTACTTACTTTATCAAAATTCAAAAATCTCCTGCGTTTTACAAATACTTTATTGGAACGAAGAAAATATATGTTTACGTACATTTTTAGTATTACGTTTAACCAGAAAAAAGAACATATGCAAACTAAACATTTGACATATATAAGTAACTTAGCAAATTCATTTTTATTTTGTGACAAAACAACAACTTCATAAAGACCAAAATTGCAGTATAGAACAATCGAAAGTAGATGACATTAAATTGACTTACATTTCAATACAGACGGACAATGGGTCAGGTAAAACTAAAAATATGCTGTAGTTTTTTTTTTAGTTTTACTTGACCCATGCACCTGATTGCACTAAACAAAGATATTTAGGGGCAACAGACAAATCAAATGCATTCTAATTCTAACTAATATTAAAAACTAGGCTAAGTCTTCGCTCCCGTGGGAATTTCGGTGCAAAAAGTACCCTATGTCCTTCTTCGTACTTAAAATTATGTGTATGCCAAACAAACATAACAAACAAACAAAGTTACTTTCGTATTTATATTATTAGCTAGGATTAGGATAGAGATGCGAAAGTAAGTTCGTTTATTACCTCTTCACGCCAAATCAATCTTATTAACATTTTGCATACAATCATGTAGTTTGAAATACGGAGAAGGACATAGCGTACTTATCATTCGGAAAAAATAGCTAACTGTTCCCAGGGGAAGCTCACGCGGCGAATGGTACAGTCAACATCACATCAACCTAGCCAAATTAATTGCAAAACACCGTGCCAAATGGGTTCATTGCAGGATTACATGATGTGCTGATCGAAACATTTTTTTAGATAATAGGTTTAGTGTCGTACAGTTAACAGTACAACAACCTCGCGCAATAGAGGTACATCCAGGGTAACTTGATGTGCTGTTGACTGTACTACCGAACATTAGGCACGTGATTCTAAAAATACACATAATTCGATAAACTACAGTTAAATTTGATAACCGTACCAAGATAGGAACTACTAGAGCAATAATATGAAATTGCAGTCATGGACGGACGCAGATAAAAATAATATAATTCAAAATTTATTAATACCGAGTGTTATCTCGGAGACAAGTATTCTTAAGGAAGTGTTAAGCATTTTTAAGATGCTTTTCAATTTTATATGATCCCCCTAATAGACGAAAGTTTCTGCGGACGAAGGAGGTGTTTCACCGAAGTTTTATACGATTTGTTGGCGTATGGTTCCCGTCTTAGTTTAGTCACTGCCCATATCGTGCGGTGTTAGAGGCGAATAATAAAATAACTTGACAGCTGATAGGTTACAACAGCATTGACGATGAGGAACGAAAGGCCGGGACGATTTTTTTTACGAATTTTTTCACGTACTCTGAGAGACTGGGCGTCATAGCCGACCACGACTACGGAATTGTTGTAGAATATCTTGTTGTAGAATTGCTTATGATATCGCAAAATATGCCTAAAATGGCAATAATTATAACTTGTGGTTACGTTTCATTTTTTATGACTGAAATTTTTTTATGACGGTAGATCTATAACTTTAAAGAAACAAAATACAACTAAACTTACAAGAAAGGTAAACTTGAAAGAAACAAAATACAACTATTTTGCATTCATATCAGTAGTTTTCTGGTGATTAAAATGAAGGCTTTAAAATCGCATTATTACACGATTACGAGTGTCACGGAAATGCATAATTTAAAAAAATAAAAATTTAAAATAAGGATTCCGTTATTTTTGGAATACGATACCCTAAAACTGGAATTTCTTTGCAATATAAAAATGGGAATTCCGTATAAGTTTCTAAATCTACTCGGGTAGACAGTGCTCTAAGGTGGTGTACAGAATTTCGTCTCAGCGCTTAAGTGTGAAGAGTCCATTCAAAAGATCTTTGGACTTATCTCTACAGCTTTTCAGAGGATTAGAGGAACAGCCGGCGTTCTCACCTCCACTCCTGTAGGTTGCGTGCAATCTTATTTGCCTTTTATTCCGTTAATGCACATATTACGAAGCTATTAATTTATGTGTGACTCAACGTTAATTTATTTTTGCCCGCGGCTCCGCACCCGTGAATTTCAGTTCTTAAAAGGAATCGAAGATTTAAATTTAAAAAAATCATGTGTCTCACTTCAAAAAACGCCCCGGAGCTAGCAATTTCGGGATAAAAGGTACCCAGTATGTTATTTCAGATTATGTTCTACCCGTGTACCAAATTTCATTACAATCCGTTCAGTAGACTTTGCGTGAAAGAGTAACAAACATTCGCGTTTATAATATTAGTAGGATAGAATTTTTACGAGATTTTATTATTATTCTATTATTATTATTATTTATCTTGCAATATACTTCTGTATGTTCTTATTATTTACCTTATTTACCTTGCAATATACTTTTGTATGTTCTTATTATTTACCTTATTTACCTTGCGTATATTATTGCAAGGTAAATAAGGTAAATATGTATATATGTATGCATAAGTTATGTATGTTCGGGTGAAATATGTAACTAAATTTTGAAGCAGATATCATCAACCGATTGAGCTGAAATTTTGTACACACGTTTAGTGTGGATGTCAATGAATTATTTATGATAAGCGCGTATTAAATGCAACAAGATCTTTCTGACAACTGTGTCAAAAATACAATTTTTTTCGTACAAAAAAACTTATTAAACTAAATTGAAATTCCTTTAATGTCAAAGTAGTTGTATTTTTTTTTAGCTTCTATTTACAATAATCATAAATATACAAGATTATAAGCAACGTAGTTCCCACTGAAGTAAAGACATGGCATGCGGCTAGTATTAAATTGATACAAATAAAACAAAACATTTTAGCAATAATTAAACTAACATAAAACCTCAATACTTAGCCGCAAAAGTGAAATATATAATAATGTACCTATGTGTTACAATATTTCATTTACATCACAATTAGCTTTTGTTATGTATTTATTATAGAGGTCATTACTCTGTACGGGCGATATATTCATCCGATGTTGTCTCATCTTATATCTTCATTCATCCGAAAACAATATTCCGTTATCATCCGATCGCAGTAAAATTCGTTTTTTTTGTTCTTCCGAATTTCATTACAAAAAAAAGTATAGCTTCATTGGCCAGAGTTCTCATTAGAAAGGGATGGATGGGAAAAAGTTAAAATTGAATATATACGAGTATAAATCATATTTTAATATATATTATTTAGTTAAAATATCACGTCTTCATACCGTACATGGGGTTGATATGTTCAAGAATCGTGAAGCGCGAAAGTCTGCTTATTTTTTTCTAAAGCAGAACGCATTCACAATTTAAGTTTCATTTGATAGAAGACAATTTAAATTGAGACTTGTGTTGGAGCGAATTGAAAAAATTGTTTTCCCGCATAGGTATATCTAAAGTCTACACAGCGGAATAGGGATTTTGTTGGATTCTAAACGGAACTTATTGAACTTTGAAATGAAAGGCATACACAAATGCTTTGAACGTGTATACATACAGTATCGTACCTGTTTCAGTATTGAGAAAAGTGTACAAAGTAAATATTAGGCCATAACACGAGCCACTGAATCCCTCAACTGGACTCGTGAATATAGACTGTTTTCTATGTAAACCAGCTTTTGATACTTAGGTTTAAATAAAACGGTCTATGTGGAGCTACCGCCGTCCTAACTAAGCTACAAGTGCCGCTACAACACCTTTTGCTACAACATCAAATATTTTAAACAAGCCAAAAGTCAAGGTAAAATTTAACTTGCAAAGACTAAACTATTTTTAAGTAGACAGACTACGCCGTAGTATTTGAAACAAGTCTATCGTTGAATCGCGTTGTACAGCGCTCTGCCGCTCAATGAGGACGCTGTGCCAACACATAGAATATATATATAGAACACTAACATAAAGTTTGAAGTAAAACGTGGACCAAGGATTATTTAAATTGAAAGAGGGAATAATATTTTAATATTAAATTATATTTCAGCGTTGCTCACATGTTGTTTTCAAAGTTTACACACGTTTTTAATCTGTATGCAGGAAATAAAAATAAAAATATTTTAGTCTGCCTACGTAATTATAAATAGTTTAAGTCTTTGCAATTTAAATTTCACCTACTTGCTTCCGGTCGTCCTACAGAGTTGAAAGTTTCCACGTCGATTCTGATTCCAAGACAATGCATATTTAAGCATCGGTGCATCCAGGATCGCCTCCCAACGACATAATTTATTTTGTCGTTGATTGCAACTTTATCTCTCTGACTACAAGAAAACTTGCGGCAAGACATTTTTGTAAAAAAAAAAATGTTATGATTTTAAATTTGTAACTGGATTGTGCCCGCAACTTCGTACGTGAGTAGAAATCCGTTTCCCGTGGGAATTTCAGGAAATCCCATCTTAGTGCTCCCCTACACTGTTCTAGGAACCTACACACCAAATTTCAGTTTTCTACGCCCAGTAGTTTCGGCTGTGCGTTGTCTTTCAGACAGTCAGTAACGCAAGAGTTTTATATATACAGATTGTCCACGGGAAGTGATTGTACGATGAACAGTGTTGCGACCAAGGACACATTTTTTTTAAAATTTTTTTTAGTCTTCACAGGTATACATTGTTAGCTTTACATAACGCTTGGTTTTAAGCACTTGACAACCGACACACAAATATGATCGATTCATCACTTTATGTCAGACATATTACATGAAACTCAATCAGCTATCGTAAGTTTGCTCCACATTTATTTATTGTGATGATACGGTTTACATACTATGTCCGTACGCATATCAATATATGTCCGATAAAAAAAAATTATCTGCGCTCATTATCTACGCGTATGTATGCCACCGTTTTCAAAAATCTGTGTTACTTGATACTTGCGCTGCGATAATATTTTTTTTTTTTTAGGGTTGAAGACGGTCTGTGTCTTATTATTCCTAATTATCCGAATTTTAAACTGATTTACTAGGTTAGATTTTTTTTATCTTAGCTATGTGATTTTCAACCATAGACAAAAATTAGAAAAAAAAACGGATGAAAATACCTTCGCGAGGTTTTTATCTGTAGGTATGACTTTATATTTTCGATCGTGTATCAGATTACAGAAATATACGTAACTCTCTAAAAAAATAATATTCAACTCAAAAATTTACCATTACAATATGGTCGTTTCGTACTTACACGCTGAAGCTAACCGTAGCTGAGGTTCAAACACATTTCAATTATTATTTAATAAATAAATAATTAATGGGTTCGTACAAAATGTTATATCATCAGCTCATTTATGTATTCGATCAATTTGTAGTCTCAGTTGTATATAATGCAGCGAAAGTAATTATTTTAAAATAACTATTTTTAACATTTTAAATTAGTTGCGTTCCATGTTATTTTAGCTTTCTCGGAATATCGTTCTAAACAGAAACCTTAAAAATGGGATAGCGTGATTCGTCGAGAAAAGAATACCACGTATGTCAAAAGGAATTCTTTGAAATACTACATCGAATGGAAAATGAAAAGCTAGACGCAATGATAGGACTTCAGATATTTCTAGAGTAATTTTATGGCGTTGATCAATAAGTTATTTGTGCATCTCTTGTTATGCACTCCGACTGCGAACTGTAGTGCAAAATATAATTAAAACGGAAATATCACTTGAATATTGTTAATTAATGACAATCATTTCTATGATACAGTTAAAAAAAATATATTTTTTTTTTATTGGTTGTCAAAGTTAAGTATGCACTGTTGTGTTACAATGACCATTTTATATGTTGATGATTATGTTTTTCTGGATAAAAAAATAAAACTGAAGGAAGCATTCAAACTGCCTCATCTCATTTGGTGTATTGATGCTTAGACTATCAGCTTCTAAGTCGATTAACCAAGATTATCAGTGCATCGATGACATCATGCAATCTGGGCATTTATGCGCGTGGAAAATGATAATAAATTAGTAAATAATCGAGCTTATAAGCCAAATAGTAATATTATCTTAATGGATTGGAATATAGCTTGTCAAATAAGCGAAAATAATTTCACCTTCACTTCGGATTAAGGACTTACGTCTTATCAGATATAATATGCGCTGATTATAATAAAGACGAATTTGCAATGAATTTCGTTAGTTTGGCGCAGCAGTATTCGGCGTCAGAATATTGGCAAAATCATATGACATCAAGTCTAATATTAATAGGTACTAATATAAGCAAAGTCTTCGCCTATATTTATAAATTTCTACAGTGTACAGAAAGAGTCACATTTGTACTATAATTAATTTGCGCTTGTATGAAGGGGAATGTGAATATTACATTCATTTTCTTGCTATTGACAGTTGTTCAGTACAATATACATTCACTATGCTAATTAGACGTCGGCATAATGTATGATTTTCTAACATAAGTTCTGTTTTTCAATAATAAATCTTTTAGTTACAAAATCTTCGGATCTTTTTTAATTTATATATAAAATACTCTAAATATATATATAAAACTCTTGCATTTCTGAGTTAATGACTGACATACAACGCACAGCCGAAACTATTGGGCATAGAAAGCTGAAATTTGGTGTGTAGGTTGCTAGGACAGTGTAGGGGAGTACTGAAAAGGGATTTCCTGAAATTCCCACGGGAAACGGATTTTTACTCACATACGAAGTTGTGGACAAAGGCCAGTATTACTATGAAACAATATTTTGTTTATGGTTACTACATTAATCTTAGACCAAAATTATAAGTAAATATTATTTTCTCTCTGGTTGACTGGAAGTAAAGGCTATGTTTTTTTAAAATAAAGTTAAATAAACAAATGAATAGGTAAAAATTAAACAAGTAACCTTCTTGGAACCTTGTTTGGAAACTTTGTGTTGCTCTCTCTCTTTCTCACTTCTGAGTGTGTTCCCGGTTGCTTCTCGGAAGAAGTAACCGGTGTGCGCTTTCATACATTGTCGTCTCCACTTCACTTGGTTGTCGACATCCCTAGTTGTCAGACCATTGGCACGGATCATCCTTGACGACATCAAGCCAGCATTTCTTTCAGCAAGTTGAGGGTTCCTAATCGAATTAGATTAGGAACTCTTGCTCGCTTGCCGCGTCGCGCTTCTTACCAATTGAAAAGCGCGACGCGGTACGCTGAACTTATATAAAGCGTGTTTATATAATTTACTTAGTATAATAATATCCTAACTAATATTTTAATGTGAAGAAAATGTTTCTGTTCCCTCTTACTATACGCAATCATACATAGAATAGATAATGAAATAAGTGCACTATTATTACACATGCGTCAGCAAAATTATTACACAATGATGTATGCTATCTTTTGTATATAGGGTCATTGTTCTAATTAACCCTCAATTTTTTGCTTCATATTGCAATAAATAAAATAAATAACATAAATATATTTTGATAAAAAATAAATAAATATCCTTACATGTATCTATTATAAAATAAAGTCCTTTATCGCGTCTGTCTTGTCTGTTCGAGATAAACTTTGAAACTACTGCACGGATTTGCTGTTTTCCCCGATTTTTCCCGAGCGAAGTCGGGACCGACCGCTAGTACTATATAAAATATAGAGGAAGAGAAGTTTTGATAGATTATGATAGACTTTGAAAATCAAATTTAATCATAACACAACAGTGTTTTTCAAAATTATTCTTCAATTCTGTAGGATACCATTAAACATAAAACGTATTTTGCGTCTCTCTTTTTTTACACGATATGGGAGAAAAAGAAACGGGAAAATGTGGACGTTGTTTCATTTCACGTACCTAATCACCTCGAGCCTCAGCCATGAGGAATACGTGAAACAAAATAAAGTCATTTTTCCGAATTGCTTGTGTTTGTGGTCGACTGTACTTTATTAAGTATAGTTTATGAATCGGCTAATATCTCTGTAAATAGTGTAATGACGATAGTGGGAGCGTTGGTATTAGCACATTGGCTCTATTTGCTGAAAAGGCTGCTCGTCCACTTAGCGCAATTGACGACACTTAACGGATTATATTGATCTAAGACTGTGCCGTGGGT
The DNA here is from genome assembly GCF_027563975.2 of Plodia interpunctella. Lineage (NCBI taxonomy): Eukaryota > Metazoa > Arthropoda > Insecta > Lepidoptera > Pyralidae > Plodia > Plodia interpunctella. Next base: position 1,432,782 of record NC_071324.2, on the reverse strand, counting down.
CCAGTGGAAGAAAATAATAAAAAAGTAAAAAAAAAAAAAAATTTTTTATTTCATTACATTTAATACATAAAATCAAATCATTTATTCAGAAATACTAATCATACGATTCTCGTGTTAAAGTTTTATTTGCCATCACCTCCGAAATGGCTTGATCGATTTTGATGAAATTTACATGTGTAGGTATTCAGTAGTGCTGAGAAATGGTTGTTATGTATTGTTGATACTCCTAAATCATGGTCCACCAGAGCTTAGCCGGGACGGTTTGATATAATTTTTACTTTGTGACAAAACGAATACAAATTTTGGTTCGGGCTTAATCTAAATTTATGTTAATCCTAAGTACCTAAGTTGTACTTAATAATTGTTATTAACTTGTGGAGCGGAATAAAACTTTTTGTATTTTTATTTGTATTGTAATTCTGATAAAATTAGATAAAAATAATTGAGAGACTATTTTTCTGAATGGACTAAAAATAAAGCTCCCCATTAATTATTATAAGATTTAGCAATAAAATACAGTACCTATTTAACTATTCAATTTAAATCGTGCACTTTACTTCGAGAACTGTCAAAAATAGGTCAAGGGACTGCAATATTTTTATATTAATGTATATACATCAATAAATTTGTCTTACATATGAGGTCACTGATACCCTATCAGTCAGCTAATAGGTTCACAAAGGTTATAATCTCCGAGAGCAATTAACATAAACTGTGTTTTTTTTCATGTAATGACAAGAGTAAAAAAAATTTGCTATCCAATCAGACGTCGGATTTCCATAAATGTGTTACCTATCTCGACTCTTTCCCTCCCGGTTGCACCTCTCTTCTTTCTCTTTCTGATCCACGCGTGTCACCAGATGTCGATACAGCCCTGATTTTGTAAAACAGATATTCAAATTCAAATTATTTATTCAGTAATTAGACCGTCACAGGCAGGCTTTTTCTGGACAATTTTTATATTTATAGTTATTTCTCACAAGCTACAAACTACTGGCATCATCATCATTTCAGCCACTGATGAGCATAAGTCTCTCTTACGTACGAACGTAAAACAGATATTAATTATATTTTATGTATTGATTTTATATCTTGTGTTTTATATAAAAGAGTTTAGATTCTGGCATCGGCGGATCCTTGATTAACTTTTAATTAGCTAATTAATTTTAATTAGTTTTTTTTTTAGTTTTTATCAGTTATATTTTAGTTTTCATTGGTTATAAAGTATTAAGTTGTAATGTTTAATTCAATTGCAAATAATTTGATTACAAATATATTTGTTTATTTGCTTTGTTATTTTGTATAAATATATATATTTTTATACTTATGTACGTTTTGGTCATAATTTTTCTTAGCGAAACTAATTAAAGTTATATTTGTTTCAGGTACATGTCTACGCTTTAGTTGCTGGAGAAGTTTTAGTTCAGTTTGAATTAACAACACGATACAAGTAATTTGTATAAGTATGTATTTTTTGTATATTAATTACACCATCATGAAATATTTAGATTTGCTCGATTTTGTCATAATAAAAAAGTTTTCATAAAAGTGTTGAGAGTTTAAAAAACATCACAAAATTTTCATCAAAAAAGTAATATTGTAATAAAATACTTATTTTTATATAATAGACATTAATAATACTCTTTTTAAATCGACAAATAAATAACAAACTAAAACTGATTGATCATAATAACGACTGTGGTGGTAATAATGTGGAAATGAATGGTGGAAATTAGAATTTAAATTGTTTGAAAAAAAAATTTCGTTTCTTGGTGGCCAGCATTTTAGAACTATAAAAAACATCAATTGCATTAAGCCTAAACAACCATTTTGTAATTCCCTACAGAACCTGTTGCAATGGAAAGTGCATGTGGTTTCTAACAATTAGTATGATTTTGTACGCCCTCAGTAGTCTGCCTATGTTAATAATGACTAATAGGCAATAGGCAACTATTGCCGATTTAGTTCACTGTTTATCGTACGCAAACTTTATGATTAACTGGCTCTACGGAATCGCTGAAAACTAATAAAACTGTAACTGGCCATCTAGAAAAAAATAAAGGTAAACTAGGTGATATGTTTTGAAATTTATTGCAGCTGTTGAAAATCGTTTAATTTTGAAAAGCCGAAATGTATTTTAGAATATTAATTGAAAAACGAGTAATTCCTTATTTTTATCACGTAATTTATGTTAAGTAAAAATATTAAATAACTCAAACATAATTGACAGGTTTTGATATTGACTAGCCAACTAATAACTATAAATAAATATCCGATCAAAAATTTTTTCATAGATTTGGTCAAAATATTTAAAAAATGGTAAGCCCTTCTGGCATAATAGGGACCAACACTGTTTGAATGAGTTTCTTTCGGTATTTCTTCTCAGCAGTGGTCGTTCCGAAATGCTTGTAGTTTGTAGCTTTGGTAAACATCATTTAATTTAGAATATGACGTGAAAAAGTGCCTGTGAAGGCCTAATTTCTGAATAAATGATTTGATTTTGATTTTTGATATTTTGGTCAATCGTCAAAACAATGTTCCTTATTTGAATTGTTCATAAAAAATATAATTTTGTTTCTAAAGAAACGTTATGTTTAATAAACGTATTACCTAATTTATTGAAATTACTTATTTATTACGTAATTTATAAAAAAAAAACAGCACAGAATTGCAGTAATTTTATTTGCTAATAATTAATTAAAAAAAACTATAAATAGGTATTCATTAGGACATCGATTTGTGAGTTTATCTAGATTTCACCTTTGGTCAATCTCTGCGTCGAGAGTTCACTAACGAAAATGGTCGTATAGTGGTGGTTTTGGGCTGTTATCTGTCAGTCAGTTTATCAGCATGACCCGAGCGACGCCTTGCACAATACTTTGTAGATAACCGTGCCAAATGGCTTATTATAATGATGTATTGTGCGAATTTCGACAAAAATCTAGATTTAGACTGTTTGTTGAGGCGTGTGGTTCCGCCTTAGAATAGGACCACTCCATATCCTTCAGTGGATGTCGTATAAAGTAACATATGATTAGCTGATAGACAATCACAACATTCCAATGGGGGGTTGACGTCATGCAGGTGGACGGTTGTGAAATCACAGTTTATTTTTTATTTTTTTTATTTGGTAAACAAATGTTGCCTTTATAGAAATTGAAGAAAATGTAATTTTAATATTATAAAAACTATTAAGTTTCCACTAATTACTGTTACAAATTAAATCATCCTAATATAAGTAACTTTAAGATTTCTTACGCTGACCCCAGTCTCCGCGATGTAAAACAGGAATATGCGAAAGTGCGAGAGAAAAACAGGCTATTTGTTAAAAAAAAAGTCTAGACGAAGTCCCGCCGCAACCCGCTCACATATTCTAAAACGTCATATTTTCTTCCTATTAAAAACTACCACAAAACTACAATCAATTAAAAAAAAAAAATGAATTGAACTGTCATTTTGAAGTGTGGCTGTTTATAATTATAATTTGGCTTTAAAAAAAATCTCTTTATTATCTTCGGTTATAAAGGTTGTGTTTGACAAACGACGGCGATGTTTCGACTGTAGAAATCTCTGGATTTCATACCGGCCAGTTGAAACGGATAAACTATTTTTCATATCCAATGAACCAACTTTTTGGTCCGATTGGAATATTTTACGAGCTTCTATACAGGATGATTTCTTTTACATTGGCGTTAATTTATCTACATGCTCAGTCGATGGTACTGAACAATTTTTCGTATGGAAGCAACCTTGAAAACGCGAAAAAAAACAGCTGAACCATACATTTTCCACAGTTTAGGTATTGAGTTTTGTATAGAACAGTTCGGTAACGCGATTTCGGAGTTACTCCCGTACTAAAAGTTGTTCAGAATCATAGACGAAGCATGTAGACAAAATATTGCCAATGTATAAAAAGTCACCCTGTATAATTTCACATGTCCCTATGTTCGTCTGTAATCAAATATTGCAAGTTAAATTTCATATAAGTACTTCCGCTTGCAGTGTTGTGTTGATTGTATAGTGAAATTGTCCACGTCGCTTCAGTTTCCATTACATTGCATTATTATGATAAGTGTGACTGATGGTGCACCCCGGATCGGTTTCCAAAGAAGGAATTCCTGGACAAATTGTCTATCACGTTGAATGAAATAAAATCTCTAAACAAAAAACCTTATATGGTAAATATGACAATTTTGTAAAAAAAAAAAAATATTATAGGCTATTTTTTTAACCTTACATAAGGGCCAAGGTCAGAGAATTGTAAACAATTTGTATAATCTGCATAAAATAGATAGATATATTTAAGATCATTACGATAATCCATAGACTGTAACAATGTAGCTGGATCTAAATACGAAGATTTAAATTTGTGGTGGAAATTCCATATTCAAAAAGTAGGAAATTATAAAAATAAATTTAACCATCATAAAACAAATATTTTGTAACAATTTTTATTAAGAAATCATCACCATAAACTTAATGTAGCTGTCGAACAAATATATCTTTCTTCGCGAACATTTTCGCACGTTGTGGCGTCACTTGTTCGTGTCATTTAGTATGGAGCGTTTGGACGATTCCAAAATAGTGTGATTTTATTTTTGTAATATCTTTACAAGTATTGTCATTATTACATTATTTTTCACTGGTGTTTCGAATTATATAAGAGCCTTCGAATAGTCATCAAAACAAACATTTGGCAACTAGCCTATTGTTGATCAAAATATTAGATTATCATTGGGAATCAAAAGAATTTGATGTCATTCAATACCTAATTCACATCACCTTAAGTATTAATAACAGAGTAATTTACTTAGTTTTTCCATTAATATTAATTTCAATAAATGGGTACAACGTAAAAATTGGTGCCTCGTTTGTACACAGATAATATATGCCGGCCGGCCTAGTAACTTTTTAAAAATCGAGGTAATTAATGTCAGCAAAGGAATCATGAACAAACAGTTGACAGCTGTCAGTGCAAATAATCTGTGCTAACCATGGAATAAGTAGGTACTCCGTCGAAGTAGGTACATACTAAATCTATTGTACTAACACAAAAGTTGCACTAGCCTCAGGTTCAGGTAGATTTTCGCATATTGTTATAATAAGCATGGATTATTTGATTTAATGGGAGCAGTTTCTTCAAGAATACGTTATCACGAAGTAGTCCCGGTTCTCGTGTGGGAGCTGAGATAAGGTGGCACAATTCTCTGTTTAATTGCATAATCTGGAATGTACACATTGCGTAGATTGTGCCCGGCCTTAATTCTTCATAAAGACCCAATAAATATAATTTTCAAGTTTTTTTTTTTTTTACCAAACAGCAAAGGAAAAACGTACGTTAGCACGAATTCTTATAACCGTGATGAACCAAACGCACTTTTTGTGAATTCTTATATCCGTGATGAACCATAGCGGCTAAACTTCTTAATTATCAAACTAAGATGATTATCAAACGGCTGCACTAAGGTTTATCCGGCTAAACCTAGGTCTCCGCACTTCGGTGTTTAGCCATAACATACATAAGAAACAATCATATAAACCCTTCTGACAAGATAGGGGTCGTTCCGAAATGCCAGCGGAGTGTACCTTTCTGAGAGATGAGTAATTATATAATATAAAATTTTACGTGTAATTTTGGAATTAATGATGTGACTTTGTTATTTTTAGAGTGAGTTTCTTTGACTTTAATCTGCACGCCGCAGACGTTTAGACAAAATGGCGTACTTTGCGTCAAAGGTGACTGGTGCAATCCACTCTTAATATTCATAAAAAATATAGTAATTTATATGACACTTTAATATACCAATATCTATGAATAAAATTAGATCTGATCATAACATAGGTTAGCTTCTAATTGAAATTACTGATATAATATTATCAGACATATAGTTATAAAGGTAGCTGATTAGCCGATAAGGTCAGGGAACCTTGCAGCCGGTTACAATAGGCTGTTGACTCTAGCAATTGCCCGCGACTTCGTTTACATTATTATTATATATGCATCTTCTCACAGGTTATTTAAATGAAATCATCGGTAATAGTTTACAATAAGTTTCTCATTTTTGAAAGTTTGGAATAACCTTATATTTTCCATTTGATCGGGGGGTTATTATTATTTTTTTTTTTAAATTAAAAGTAAAAACCTTATGAAGATTTATTCGTATACTCTCTGAGACCTCACTTCTCTCTTTAGGTCCCAGGTTCGAGTCCTACTCGTGCCGCATAAGTTATATATTAATCTGTGTAAAAAAGTTTTATCACACCAGAGAACGTAGGTGCGTTTCGAAGAATATTAAAATGACATATTTTTAGCATTCCTCGAAACGCACTTTTTTGGTGCAAGTCGAAGAACAATTTTGGTGCAAGACAACAAGTGCGCTTCTAGGAATATCTCCAATATACACATACAAATGGGTAAATGGTGCCCATCACAGAATACTCCGGTGTTCAACTCAGAGTAAAAAAAAAAAACTCTAGCCGATCAGGTTGTATGTGCAGTCGTTATGACCCGCCAAACAGCAATGGGCCCGTTATGGTGGGTCATGGCCCATGGCCCATATACTCCTCACCCAACAAAAGAAAATATCTCGACACAGAAGAGGTTGTATGGTGTGAGGTTTATTTCAGTTGCGCTCAGCGCTGCGTTGAGTGTGCACGTACATCGGGTCTGTTATCGTTTTTGTGGCGTAATATAAAACTACCTTCAGCTATGGAAAATAATAGTGACGGCGACATACAATTGAATAGAAGTTTGGAAGTTCAAGAAAAAACGAGCAGGCAGGAAAGTGATGTTGTTGAAGAGATAGAATGGGATGACTCAAACTTCAGGAATACTGAGAAAAGGAAGACTAGGGAAGATGAAAGTAATAGTGAGAAAGGTTTCCAAACTGTTACCCGCAGAAAGAGGGCAGCGAAGCGTTTACTGAGGAGTAACTCCCACAAGGGCCAAGTTGAACCATCAAGAGGAGAATCGCAATATATTGAAAGATATGAAGTATGTATTACTTCTTTGGAGATTTTACCTAAGCAAATGGCTATGGCAAAGTTGCTGAGAGGTGAGAATATTTCAAATATTTTGAGAATAAAATATAAAAGCCCCTATAAGGTTCTCATTCAAGTAGAAGACGAAGAGACGGCAGAAAAACTGTTAGGTTGTCAAAAAATACTTAATATGGGATGTAGATGTCAGATGACTACGGAAACTAGTTTTTGTTATGGTATTGTGAAAAATGTTGATTTAGATATGACAGAAAAAGATTTAGTGGATGTTGTAGAATCTTCAGCAGAAGTTGTCTCAATTAAACGTTTAAATCGCATTGACGCAGATGGAAAATGGGTACCGAGTGAAACAATAAGACTATGTTTTAAAGGAACCATTTTACCCCCATATATAACAGCATATGGATGTAGATTCAAGGTTGATACCTATATATTCCCTGTAACTCAATGTTCCGGGTGCTGGAAATTTGGACATGTAGTCAAGTTCTGTCCCACGAAGAAAATTGTTTGCCCTAAATGTGGAGAGAACCATGAAAATTGTGAAATTAAAGAATTTTCATGTGCCAATTGTAAAGGTTCCCACTTGGCCCTAGACAAAATATGCCCCATTTACCAAAAAGAGAAATTGATTCGCTCTATTATGAGTAAGAATAATACCACGTATAGAAAGGCATTACTTATTTATAAAGAAGAGATGGCGGAGAAAGAAGAGTCGGAGTCTGAGATCATAAACTGGGAAATGGAACCGACCCCTGCACAAGCAACTGGTATGGACACCAGCGCCTCACAGCCTGCCTCTGTCCCAATTTCCGGTACTTCTCAAAATACTTATAGCAATGTTGTAGGGGCTAAAACAATGGTCCAGCAAACGCGACTAGATAGTGAAGAAACTCCTGCCTCATATAATAAGAAGAAAAACGACAAAAAGAATAAAAAAAAGGAAGAAACGAAGGGAAATCTTTGCAACACGGAAAAATGTTCTATGGAATTCGAGGAAGTCGAAATGGGTAATAATAAAAAACAGGAATCACAACGAGCAACTCAGCAAGAAAGAAGATCAAAGTTTAGAATAATTTTTGAACGTTTTAAAGATATATTATTGTCTAATGTTTCGGTGGGAGAAAAAATTTTTTTGTTGCTTCAGTTGATTGTTGAACAATGTAAAGTTGTTTTAAAGGATATGTTTACCGATGGAGAGATGTTAGGCAAAATTTTTAAACTTTTTAATGGATAGACCGATTAAAAATTTTACTATTAATATATTACAGTGGAATGCACAAAGCCTCAGACCCAAATTGGCAAGTTTTGAAACATTATTGCAACAAGAAAAAATACACATAGCCATTTTGAGTGAAACATGGTTAGAGCCTGAAGCCTGTTTGAAGATCCACGGATATAATATTTACAGAAGGGATCGGCCTGATACCTATGGAGGAGTTGCCATCATAGTTCACAAATCGATTTCAGTACAGGTATGTCCTTTGAACTTAACTAACTCGGACATAGAAATTTTGCATATCAAAATTCTTAACTGTAGTTCTTTGGAAAATGTGTTTTCTATCTACTGCCCGCAAACTGTCGCTATTGGCCCTTCCGATTGGGATAGTATATTCTCTTTGTATTCAAAGAAAACTATAATCGCTGGGGACTTTAACGGCCATCATACTAATTGGTCATATAAGACTGATACAAGGGGAAATCAACTTCTGGACTCATCACTAGAGAACGGGTTTATATCTGTAAATGATGGAAGTCCAACAAGGATTAAACTCGTCAACGGGATCCTCCAAAAATCGTCACCCGACATAACATTTATTTCTTCAGACATTGCACTTAATAATACATGGCAAGTAAGCAACGAAAATCTAGGTAGTGATCATATTGTTGTAAAAGCTTCTTTGAGTTATCAGGATCATATTCATTTTGTTAAAAGTAGGAATTACAAGAGTGCTAACTGGGAGGCTTATAGGGACCATTTAAAAGATACTTTCTGTATACCTCACCTCAATTTCGAAAATATTCAAGAAAAATATGATTATTTTCTTGAGAAGGTCAACGAATCCGTCAATAAGCATATTCCCTTTAAGAAGGTATGTACAGATCCCAAGTCTAAATTTAAGCCAAGGGACTACTGGAACTCTGATCTCTCTAAAGTTATTGCCCAACGTAGATTAGCGCTAAAAGAATTTCGGCGTAATCCTACTCCTTCGAATCTTTCACTATTGGAAAATAAAATAATTGAAAGCAGAAAGTGTATTCAAAATGCTAAGTTCAGATGTTACCAGAAATTCTGTGACAATTTAGATGGGCAAACGTCTCCTCAGGAAATGTGGAGGCAAATGCGTTGGATTAAGGGATATCAAAACCAAAGATCAAATATATCTGACGAAAATAAGGAGAAGTTATTATGCTCTCTTACACCTGATTTCGTAGCTAATAGAGAATATTTAAGTAAACCTACTATTACGAGTAATAATACACAGTTAGACTCTAAATTTACGTTGAGTGAGTTTAAAAACTGCTTGAAAAGAAAAGATACAGCTCCCGGCGACGATGGAATAACATATTCCATGATTTTTCACATGCCTGATAATGCGAAGTTGTTTTTATTGAATATTTTTAATGACATTTTCTGTACTGGTCATGTACCCCGTCAATGGCGGGATATTAATATAATTCCTATCCCCAAACAAGGTAGTGTAGTGACAGAAAATCCAAAGTTAAGACCAATATCTTTGATTTCATGTATCTGTAAGATTTTCCACGCCATGATTTCAAGAAGACTCGAATGGTTCAGTGAGAAAAAATCGATACTATCCGTAAATACAGTAGGATTCAGACGTGGACATTCTTGTTTAGACTGCCTTTCACGACTTGTCACTTATATTCAAATAGGATTTGCTAAAAGTCAACCAACACTAGCTTGTTTCCTTGATGTAGAAAATGCCTACAATAATATATTAATAGGAAAGCTTATTAATTTGCTTGATGAACTTAAGATTGGGGCTAATATTTGTAATTATCTGTGGTCGTTTCTTACCGAGAGACACCTGTCGGTGCCAAATGAAAATAAGGATAAAATGGTTACCAGATGGACTAATAGAGGCTTAGCGCAAGGTGACCCTTTGTCTCCTCTTTTATTTAATTTGGCCACTTATAAAATTTGTCAGCAAATACAAAATGTTATTGTTGGTCAGTATGCAGATGATTTTGTATTGTATTTCAGTCATAAGGATTTCAGTTGTTGTGAGGATGAAATTCAAGCCGCTTTGGATGTAACCGTATCTCTTTTAAATGATTTGGGATTGGAGCTATCTTCAAGTAAGACAAAACTATGTGTATTCAGTAGAGGTCGTAGGCAGCTGGTACCCAATGTTAAAATAAATTCGGTGACATTATCTTCCAGCGAGTGTATAAAATATTTGGGACTATGGTTGGACAAAAAACTACTGTGGAGCAAGCATATCAATGAAGTAAGCGAAAAATGTTTAAAATTTTTGAACATTTTAAAAGTACTAACAGGGTCATCTTGGGGAGTACATCCTAATCATATGCGAAAATTATATTTATCACTTATTAGAAGCAGACTGGACTATGGAAGTGGCTTGTTTGGAAATAGTGCTCAAACACATTTAAAAAAATTAGACAAGGTTCAAAATCAGGCTTTAAGAATCATAGGAGGTTTCCTTAAGAGCACGCCCATACATGTGATGGAGAGTGAATTAAGTATACCTCCCCTGTATATAAGAAGAGTTCAGTTGGCATACAAACATTGTTTGAAATTTCAATCAATTTCAGAAAACGAAAGTGTAAACCTTCTTGATAAGTTAAGTACTCTGTGTCAATTTAAATACTGGAAGAAAAAAAAGAAACCACTGCTAGTAGAATGTTATGAAAAAACCAAACATGAGATTATCCATTCATCTGCTCCTCTGGAAATGTTTACTTTGAATACTTGGGTCTCAAGCATAGAGTACAAGATTGAGATTAATTTAAAAGCCGTCAAACAGGCAAAAGCGTCTTACGACGCGAGTGTCCTCAAGTTTGAAATAATGAATGAAATCCAAGAGAAATATCGTGGATGGCACATGTTGTTCACTGACGGGTCGAAAAGTGATGAAGGGGCAGGTGCGGCTTTTTACGACTGCACCACCAATTTCTCTGAAGGTTTTAAGGTCGATCCCTGTCTGTCTATAATGTCCGTTGAACTCATTGCAATTTTAAAGGCAGTATCGTACATAAGAGGGCTGGGTATACAAAGATGTGTCATCTTCACTGATAGCAAAAGTGCGCTTCAACACCTGGCTCGATGCGCCTCTGGAAATAGCAGAGGTATATCGATAGCCTACGATATTTTGGCACTTTTGTATGAAGTAGTTCAAACCGATGTTGAGTTAAGATTGCAATGGGTTCCATCTCATATAGGTTTGGTGGGCAATGAGAAGGTTGACTCATTAGCAAAAGAAGCAAGGACCAGTGGTTCTAGCACTACTATTTCACCGGATTATGTAGAAAAGTTTTCTAAATTCAAAAATATTACCTACAATTTATGGAAAGAATATTTTAACCGTAGATCATTGGAGAAAGGAATTTGGTATAAAACGCTACAGAGTCAACCTCCTCAAGTGCCTTGGTTTAGTAATGTAAAACTTAGTAGAAATTTAATTAAAGTAGCATTTAGACTTCGTTCTGGTCATTATTTATGTAATAAGTTTAAATTTATGATGAAAAAATCAGATACTCCTAACTGTGAAAGATGTGGTGTTTTAGAAGATGTACAACATATACTCATTGATTGTATTAAATATAAGTGTGAAAGGGATCAACTAGTGAGAGAATTAATGTTAAACTACAATGATGTGGGACTTGCCCAGTCAATATTGTCAAAACCTAACTCGATAGTTGCAAGAAAATTTTACGAGTTTGTGTTTATATTTTCTCAGAAGTAGATCTCTTAATTAGGGTACGATAGGGCTGACATGCCATTAAGGAAAAAGCCCTGTAAAAAAAAAAAATAAAGAGAAAAAAAAAAAAAAAAAAAGGTTTATTTAACTGCATTATCATAATTTGTGCTAAGCGGCACAAAATTTTCAACACTTTTAAAATAAAACACACAGAATCCTAAATGAATCTATTCCTGCATTTGATACTAATTGCTAAGTTAATTAATTAATCGTTTCTGTCTGATTGAAGCTTCAAATTATTTTGGACTAAGCTGCATCGCGGGTTGTTAGCAGCTTAAGCACAACTAATATTATAAACGTGAAAGTGTATGTCCATTCTTCACGTCGAAATGGAGCAATGGTGATAGTTGTTGGTTTTCAACCAGCCATAGTAACCATTATACTATTTAAGCCTAATTGTTAAACTGTTTTGTGTGCCAATAAATAAATAAAAGTTGGACAGCTGAAGTGTGTCATAGGCTACATTTTCCCACACAACAGCTAGTTATTTTATAAAATGTCGTCTCAACTTTATAAAGCGCCGTTGACAGACTTTTAAACCAATTTGACGACCTCGGTGGCGCTGTGGTAATGTGCTCGCCACTGAACCGAGAGGTCCCGGGTTCGATCCCCGGTCGGGTCATGATGGAAAACGATATTTTTCGGGAATTTACTTTGGGGCTAGCTCAATCTGTGTGATTATTCCTAATATATTTAATTTAACATAAATATATTTATTTTAAATTCCTATGGGAATAGCGTAGTTTCGAAATAAAAAGTGTTTTATGTGTTAATCCCAGTTATGAGCTACCTCAATACCAAATTTAATTAAAATCGGTCCAGCCGTTTGAATGTGAACAAGTAAAAAACATACTCATAAGCTTTCGCTAAAATAATTTAAATGAGATAATTTTCCACTATACATTATCAGGACAAATAGATCAATAAAATAATCGTAAATGGATATTTCGTCGAAACACTTTTTATTCAGATCGCATTGCTGGGCAAAAGCTCCATCCTTTTTGTATGCAAAACGAAATTTTCGAGTCAAAAAATTACAAGTTACTTAATGAGACCGAATTGTAAATCTCGTCATTAATAAAAGCTAATGAATTAAATTGACATTTAATTATTGTATTCGGTTAATTAAATATCTATATCCATTATATTTTATACCCAGTCAAGAATCCAATTCTTGGAACGCCTATTCACGGAGTATGCAACTGATTAAACAATAGATGACACCCGTGATGTTATATTTAGTAGGTATATAATATGTCTTGCCATTGCACGCGCAATAAGGTACATATTGTGTGTGTTCACGATTTTATACGCCAACAATCTCTTAGTCCTCCCCTACACTCCCCAAGTAACCTTCATCTGCACGGCTGTGACCCCGCCAACTCGAGCGGCGCTGTAAATCCAAGCATAGTCTAAAGTTCAATAGTGAGATTTTTGTTTATTGGAAATATCTAAGTATATTGTATAAAAAACACAAAGAAACAAGAAACAGAAAAAGCACTAACAACGGCGGTCTTATCACATAGGAATTTCGGGCCAGTTTATGTATCTAGATACATAAACTGCGTTAAAGACTTTGTAATCCCATATAAATATAGGAAATTACAAAGTTACACTTGCAGTTAATTAATCATTGTACCTGTATAATGGAAAGGGTATGTTCATGCCCATGAAATTGAAAGACATTCCCATAGGAAAATATGTTGAATACAACAAAAAGAACTGAGATGCCATCAAGAACTGAGATGCGAGACTTGGGCTTTTTACAGCATATTTTTGATGGTATTCTATTTGCCAATTAATTTTCTTTGAAAACTATATATAAATTAAAAATCTTTTCTAATCCTATCTAATATTACAAATGCGAAAGTAAATTTGTTTGTATGTTACTTCTTCACGCTTTACCTCCTTAACTTAAGAAGATTGTTCTTGAAATCTTGCATACACGTAGTTTGAATCACGCAGAAGGACATGGTATACTTTTGTCCAGAAATTCCCACGGGAGCGAAGCCCCGGGGCGCAGCTAGTAACCTATACTTTACACGCAAACGTTGTGTATTTTATTGTATTCCATGTCATCATTTAGACAAAAGCACGTAGAACAAAAATTGTTACAACCCATTCTAAACAGGAGATCGATAGGAATACGTACTAAAGCAAAATCATTACGAATTATGAGTCATACATACATCCAAGAATATAAATTATACATTAATAAACAATTTAACTATAGACATCCTAAGGTTCGAACGGGCGCAATTTTAACGCTTGTTATAAAGTATTTGCAGTTAATTACTGAGTATTCAACTGTTTACGCGTAGTGCACTGCTGCACACAGCTGCAGCTCGATTCTTATGCAATCGAAGTCAAATTCAACAATTTTCTCATATTTAATTAAAAGGTTTTTAACACTGTTTCTTGACTTATGAAAAATTACAATTGAAAATCTTCAATTAAATGCATGAGTGGATCGAATTTTCCCATTGTAAATTTGCTTAAAACCCTTGGGAAAAAAAATTTGAGAAAATTGATCATATGAACTTTGATTGCATGAGAATTGGGCCCCTGGACCTAAACTGATCTGCATCGCAAATTCGTAGTACCATCAAGTTGATTTTTAATACTAACGCGATTAATTTCAGGTTTCTAAATTGAACTGTGCTGTATTTGGGATCATTTACTTTTATAAAAGAAGATTCATTATAACATTGCGTTATAATGAACGGTAAATTTGAACATCGAATGTCGCATAAATTGAGAGTATTTTGAAACCGCCAAAAATGCGACAGAAACTAATGAGACAGAACAGTTGCAAACAAACTTGTATTGTATTGTAATCAAATATTTCTCACTGTATGATCGTAACTAGAGCTTTGTATTGCTAATTTTTCATAATAGCTAATCAATCGACTATACAAGTTTATGTCTTCAATTTCAATTTTATTATTTTTAGATATGGTAACCGTAAATTTTTGTTAAAAATATTTGTCTTATATTTTTAACAGAAATTATATATATGATCGCGTTGACGAGTTTTATTTTTGATTGCCAAACAAACCGTTTATTTCTGAGTATTTCAACTTGTTATCTGAGCGGTGTTGAGGAAAAAGGTCAAGACCTTTTGCCCTTAAAGATGCGGAACCCTAAAAAGTCAGATGACATCTATAGCTCTCTTATTACGATTTCCGCGACATAAACACTAAAGTTACATAGTCGAATACCACGCAATGGATTAGATCAAACATTTCGTAATGTAATCACCACTATCTACCTGTTATCAGTCTCATTGTTGTAGTTTCTATTCGAGATAAGTAGGGTTGTCATCCATACTAATATCATTGTGAAAGTATGTTTGTTTGTACGTCTCTCCTGTCTTAACGGGGCATTTGGTTGCGGTGATTTTTGGTGTGGAGATACTTGTAGAGCAGGAAGGTGATATAGGCTTTTCGACACGGGCGGAGCCACGGGCAACAGCTAATCTTCTATAAACCAATATCGAACGTTTCTTCTTTTGTTTCCTAACTCAGAAATAGTTCAATGTACGATATAATGTTTACGGGGCATAATGTGAGACGAACAATTTACTTGCATTTTAAACCCTAGTGACACAGCGAACCTTATTTAGAGTATTACCTATGTTTCATAATGTATTAATGAATTACAATGCAGGGACAATGTGGCAGCGACAACCCTAAAGGTAAGAGGAAGGATTATCAGATGAGGAATATTATTATTTTACGCTCAGTAAATTATATATATTATGTTATTTTATATACACATTAACCTTCCTCAGGATTCACACTATATATTAAAACACGCATCAAAATCCGTTGTGAAATAAAACTAAAAAAGCCATAACGCGTCAGAGCCCTGACGACGAACGGCTCTGACGCTTTCTGGCTTTATGGCTTTTTATTTTGTTTATTATTTATTATGTAATACAAGCTGAAGTACAAGCCTACTATGTAAGTCTACTGATAATATTGAAAGTCACAGCTGTTACTTTATATTTATTTGTACTTCTTCCCTTTCAAAATGGGGCATTTGATTGTGATGATTTTTGGTGTGGAAACATTTGAAGAGCAGGAGAGTGATATGAGCTTTTCGCCACGAGTAACAGCTACTATCTGCAAAGCGTTTGAGCCCAAGGGCTCTGGCGCTTTATGGCTGCGGCAACAACCGTTATAACATTCAGGCGATAGAGACAGTAAGCGCTGCAAAAGAGTCCCGTAGACGCCGCCTTTGGCGTTGTGCGCCTCAATACAACGTCTTATAATAGAGGGTGGGAAAAGGAAATTAGAAACGGAAACTAAAACTGAAATAAAAACACGTAAAGCTTTAGTAAAATCGTCACATCAGAAAATTCCGACAGGCGTGTCGTTCTGCGCATGTTCCCGATGACCTGTCAGTGAAATACTGCAAAAATTAAAAGAACGTTATTGTATAAAAGTTTCGTATCAAATATGACTTGATAATATATATTTTTTTACATCTAGAACTTAACTAGTTAACAAAATAACACTAAATTTACAAAAAAAAAAGGTGTCACGTATTTCACAATCAACTGAAAAAGAAATTCATTGCAATATCCGATAACATTATTTTTATTATCTAGATTTATTTCACAGACAGATAACGTGGATATCGTACGAGACGACTAAAGGATACGTGGCCTTGCAGCTGATAAACACTAGTAGCTTTACCAAGATGATTTGACGTCAAGTAGGCGGCCGGTCGTAAAGTCACGGCTGAGTCTGCAATATCGGGCTTGGCTGTTCTTCGCGAGAATAATAGCATCTAATAGAATATATAAATTAACAACAATCTGAATTTCTAGTTAATATTATTGAGTCTTAACTCCCGTCTCACTCGCACAAATAGATGAAAATGAGAGGAAATATGTCAGATATCAACAACTTTATTGGATAACGGACTAAATGAGATCAAGTGGAATAACAGCCTTATTCCCGTTTCACTAATCATTAATAATACGTTGCACTAGTTAACTTTGACGTTAACTTCAACATGCGCGCCGTCGGTGATAAGACAAAATTACTATATAATATAAAATATGTATGTACTATATAAAACAAAATTACTATATAATATAAATCTCGACCCGGGTCGTGAGGTTCCCTCTATTATGGTTGAGCTACGCGATGGCTGTCCCATGCGTCAACTCGTGAACGGGTGCTGCCAGAGGGAACTGGTCATCTCGTTTCTCATATATTTTCATATAAGTTAATTGTGTTTCACATCGATATATATATATATATATATATATATATATATATATTATAATCAGCACTCGGATAACAATCATAACCTGGTTTGATATACCTTTTGACTATGTACATTATGTACTTTTATATATTATTAGAAAAAAAAAAACATTGTAAGTAACAATAATGGTAAGCCGATCTGGCATGATAGGGACCAACACTGTTCAAATGAGTTTCTTTCGGCATTTCTTCTCAGCAGTGGTCGTTCCGAAATGCCAGTAGTTTGTAGCTTGTGAGAAATAACTATAAATATAAAAATTGACGTGAAAATGTCCCTGTGAAGGTCTCCTTTGAAATAGCGTACTTTCTGTTGCTATGCTCAGTGTAATGTCAACGTCAAAGTTGATTGGTGAGTTGCACCATTTAACTTTGACGTAAACTAACCCTTGCGCCGCCGCCGCCGATAAGACAAAATGCCGTACATGGCTTAAAGCTAATGTCAACAACTTTATTGGTGCAACCGAACCTAAACCTCTTAATCTGACACGTTATTTTGAAAACGCTGACGTCAAACACGATAATGTATCCTTGACTTCCAGTCAAATAGCGTTTAGTAAACTGTGACATTATGTCATCGCTCCTCAATAGTCCAGTGTGGTGTGATGTGATCGGCTATTCGTAGAAACCACAGAATTTGCAATTACAATGCTATAGAAACGTCAAACTCCCGTCATTTTGTCACCGGTTCTATCTAAAAAAAAAAAAGAATAAATTTATATAAGCTCGATAATTTAATATCATTATGAATTATCTGTTTAGATTTTTGCTCTCGTTAATTCTTCTTCTTGTTCGTTATTCCTATTTTTTATTACAATATCGTCACGTCATAGGATATCGTGACTTGATCGACATATATTATCAAGGTGTTGTACAAGTTACATGTAAATTATTTCAAAACGATAATTTTACCAACATTCTAATTATCGACACTTTAGAAAAAGTGTCCGATATGACTTGTAAAATTACATACTGGTAGTTTATTAATTTACATAAACAATGTATTCGATTGAAAAATCGAATGGCAAAGAAGAAATTCTTTCCCATTTCATTTGCTACACGCGCGCACCTTCGATTTTTGGTAAGTGCCAAAGATGGTATGTAATACTGTAGATGCCACTTCTGTTTGCCTTGTTATTTAAAAGTCTGTGGCAGGAACCATATGGTTCCTACCACAAAAGCAGTGTGTCACACATTTGATTAATGTATGTAACTATACATTTTAAAGTAATCTTTAAAGTAATCTTTAAAATGTATAGTTACTTTTGTTTGTTTGATTTTTTTTACCGGGATCAAATACTATCGAGAGGGTATTGAACCTAAATCATCTACAGCCTATCCGGGACTCTTAACCACTGAGCACACAAGACCATGCTAATTCGGCCAAATTAAATGTTAATTTGAATTGTTACGGTGGTTATTCAAAATCATTAGAGTTTGGATAACATGTATTTTTTGTGTTCAATATGAATATCCATCTGTCATACAAGTACATATTATTGCATGATAAGATTGTATAATAATATATAATTTTTTAAACATTGTATGATATCACAGTATCCACGTAACTACCACTCCACTTCCGAAATCACGACATAATATCTGAATAAAATGGGAATTCAATAATGAATCAAAATTAAATAAATTACGTGTACAATTTAAAATAAGAGGCGTCTTTGCCATTTGACATCGTCCGTCGAAAGTTTTCTAAATGAGACGCAGAGAACCAATCACATTGGGATGTGGTTGTCGTTGCCTCACAATGGCGCACTGCGATTGGCTGCGTGCGCCTCTTTGCGAGTCGACTCGATGGTGAGCTAAATAATACAGTCTCACTACGCACACAATACCATGGAAATACCTAGTATCTAAATTATTTGCCGTAACCCATTGGGGTAATATTATATGTATATATGTGCAAGAACGGTACATTTAAAAAGCTTCTTGGATGAATTGAATGACCGTCGTGAACAAATTACTAGAAATTCTAAGAAGTTTTTGACTTTTACAAAAAGCATCAATTCGATTTGACGACCTCGGTGGCGCAGTGGTAAAGTTCTTGCCACTGAACCGAGAGGTCCCGGGTTCGATCCCCGGTCGGGTCATGATGGAAAATTACCTTTTTCTGGTTGGCCCGGGTCTTGGATGTTTATCTAATCGTATATATGTATGTGTTATAAAATATAATATTGTTGAGTTAGTATCCCATAACACAAGTCTCGAACTTACTTTGGGGCTAGCTCAATCTGTGTGATTTGTCCTAATTTTTTATATATTTATTTATGATTTGTATTGAAACTAGCTACTGCATAAATCTCAAAATCAATTTCTTTTGTCTTATGTGTTTTAAGGATATTTTTGTTACTAACACATACGGATCTATGGTCTGAAATAAACGTTTATTATAATTATTTTGTACCTTCCAACAGTATGTTGTTATTTTATAATTTACAATGTTGTCAACGAAGGATATGCGTGCCAATAGTCTGACAACTAAGGACGCTGAGGACTGTGCGAATTGGAAAAGAAAAAGTAGGAAGGAAGACCCTAGTCTCAGACGTTTATGACTTAAGAAGAAACCGTTAAAACGAAAACATTCTATTTAATATTATTCTAAATTTGTTCTTTCAACATTACACGCATCGGACGAGTTGGCAAAATTTTGTCGAACGCTCATAGATTTTGCAACGAACCGATGCAGTTTAACATCCAGAATGTTTTGCTAACGAATGCACAAGCACAGGTCGTGGCAGCAATGGGCAGCATTCGGGCAAAAGCCCAGGATAAATTCCTTTACTCAAAAGGTCCAGTGGCGGTCCGTGGTGCAAATACTGGATGGTTATAGAGTAGGGTTGCCAGATGGCCGCAATCTGAAATGTCCCGGGGTTTACCATTATCTCTTAACGCGATCCACTTTACGACCTAAAATTCGTACCATCGACTTAATTTTTAGTATGAATGCGATTCATTTTATGTGGTGCCTAAATTGAAGTGAATTGCTTTGAAATCGTCCTGTAAAAGTTGATGGCCTGCTGGAGTTAATGTATTGTACCGCGTCCATTATATGCGATAATAATAACAATAATTAACGATTGATTTCTGTCAAAAATTATATCGTGTTATTTACACGTCTAACAAGCTTACGTGAAACAATGTAGCGATATAGTAAATAAATCTTATTAATTTTAATTAAATCTTCTATCTTGAATACATGTAGTTTGAAGTATGTAGAAAGAAGTGTACATATTTAATCTTCATCCATAGGGCAAAAGTTGGTTAATAAATAAATAACGCTCTGTACAGTCAACAGCACATCAAGCTACCCAATTTTATTGCAAATTCGTCGCTATTATCGTGGCATAGAAATTCAAACGGGTTAACTTAATATACGGTCGACTATACCACCCAACTCTCGATTCGGTTGAGGAGTCGCTGCGCTTACGGCTGGCTAATTTTAAGTTTAAGGCTGCATCTGATAACCCTATTTGAAAAAGGCCATATTCAGCGGCTCGCAGCCCTGTGTGGCCGCGACGAAACCAGTTTCGCTTCGGGTTCAGGCACCCTTTTTATTGTACTCGTAACACAACTCGCTTCTCGACCACGGAACCAGGAATATTTTTGTTCGTCACTTTTTTGACACATTTCAACTCATATCCATACTTGTCCACACTTAATATTACAAATATAAAATATTTCTATTACTGTTTTTTTTTTAAGTTGTAGTTGTAATATATAAATCCAAAAATTACTGGACAGATTTGGATGAAATTTGGCACAGAGGTAAACAAACATTCATGACGAAGTGCTAGAGGCTAAGTAAATGACTGAAATATAAACTTAGATTATATATCATGAGACCACAAATATATAATAAATCATAGCAATACCTATGTATTGTGGAAATTTTAAACAAAATGTTATACTTCTTATACTATTATTATAAAGAGGTAAGCGTTTGTGAGTTAGTGACTTTGTGAGTTTGTATATTTGAGGCGGGTAATCTCCGAAACTACTAAACCGATTTTAAAAATTCTTTCACCATTTGAAATGTACATTATCCAAGATTGCTATAGGCTATATATTATTTCAAAATTCCCACGGGAGCGAAGCCTCTGGCAACACCTAGTCGTTAATAAGGTAGGTAATATAGATTGGAGTAATTGGTATAGTGAAAACCACATTATTTTGTGTAACCAAAACACAAAATAATGTGATTTTCACTATAATAATTACTCCAATCTATATACATCCTACACAAGTTTATTGCAAACTCGCCTCTATCACCAAGACATAGAAGTGAATGCAGAAACGTGAAACGCAGTTCACTGTACTGTCTAAAATGACTTGTTACTTAAAAATTTATGGTACAAGTGCACAGTGCACTAAATTGCGTTCAATCAATGCTGAATTGTTTTTTTTTAATCGACCAATCACATCAAATGGTCCGTTATGCTACTCAATTAAATAATTGGTAGATGCAGAAACATGTGGACATGGTTTTTATTTAAACTTAAAAGAACATATTTTCACATAGATAAAATAAACCATACGTCGCCGCAGAGGCGCCGGCGCAATGAAGTAATCTTCAAAATTCTTTTTTTCTGAATTACAGTAACGATTTTTGGTGGTCTGCATTATTTGTTTGGTAGTTCTCTGTCTTCATCTGTGATAAACTAACTACATAAAAAAATCATTGAGAAAAATGTTCTGACGACACAGAAAAATATTAGTCACATTGCATCTATCCGCATAGATAAAGAGAACAAAATACATATCCAATTTCAGAAATGGCGGCAGCGGATATTGTTTGAAGTCCCACCTAACTAGCTTTTACTTTTAAAAATGTTACGAACAACAGAAGTTCATGGCTTTTGTTGTCAGTCTATTTGGCTTTGTTAAAAATATCCGAGCATTTTGCAATATTAATTTCAATACTAGCTGCACTCCAGGGCTTCGTCCCCGTGGGAATTTCAGGATAAAAAGTACCCTATGTGTTATTCCAAGTTATATTCTACTGGTGCACCAAATTTCATGACGATCGTATTCAGTAGATTTTGCGTAAAAGTGTTAAAACATATATACATCCTTACAAACTTTCGCATTTCTTTTTGGGTCTTAAAATATATCGTCGCGATTTTATGTTCTTGAAAATCATATAGCCTATAATGCGGCAATAATATAGGTTACCAAACTTAGCCATATGACTCGATGTTTAATATTAATTCCGTCTGTATGTCATAACTGTCATTGAGCACGAGCAGGCCATGCAGATTTATGGAGGGTCCAAGTCAATACCGTCATCGTCTGCGCAGGCGCATCGTCGCGTCGCGTTTTGAATATGGAACAATTTATTATACACATCTACAAAATGTTGTGGCCTGATTATGCTGATAATATGCAGCCTGATTCAATCATTTGTTTATTGCAAGTCACAAATTCGTGAAGTTGTTACATGTATATGAAACGGCACGTATTATGCGCACGTTAACGTCAAAGTTGATTGGTGCAACCTACCTTAAACATTTTTGAACATCAGAATTTTATAGATTAGAACATAATGAAATAAGAACGAACCATTTTGTTTTTCATTACTAAACCCGATCAGCTATAATTATAACTATGAATTTTCATGAGAGGGCAATAAAAAAAACATGTAATTGTAATTCGAAAATGAATTTAAATTAATATACTATTAATATTTTTAATAAAGTCATAATACAGAAATATTAAGACAGACAGAAATTTAAATGTTGAAATATATCGCTCGCAACGAACTTTATTAGTAATAAGCACTATAGTGTGAAATCACTTAATTGCAGTTTTGCTTACGAATATTTTTTATGAATATGACACTTAAAATCGTACGATATCACGTGATGGTCATAACTATTACACACTAAATGCCGTGTCAACAGCCCTACCCGAAATCATTGCAAATACCTAGCTAGTTTCTCATTGCTAACAATAAAACGAACTTAAAACTAATATTAATAATAATGTTAATACTTCAATTAAATACGTATTGTGACTTTTTTTCAATGTTGTAATATAAATTCAAGAAATCTGGTCTACATTGTGTGTAAAGAAAAATTTTAAAATTTTATTAGAAAAATTTAAAAGTATATTTAAATTAATTAATTTAGTATTTTTTATTTTAGTTTTCATTTTTAATTATAATTTATAGTAATTATGTCGTATCTAAAGTAGATTTTGTATGTGAAATTGAACAATGAATTCAATGATTGATCGCAAAACCAATATGCAGGATTTTTTCAGCAGTTTTGAAAAACATATAATTCTTCTTTTTATTTTAATGAAATTGTTTAATTTATTTAACACTTAGCTGCGGCGATGTCCTCGCCTATCCAAAAAATATTATTCTGCCTAGGTATTCATATTCCTCATGGCTGAGGGTCGTGGTCTATTACGTGGAATGGAACACACACAACAACTTTCTTGTCATTATTAATGGAGTGGTTTGCCATTGCCTTCTCTATTTCACACAAAAGTTAACAATCAACCAGTGTGCAGGTTTCCTCACGATGTTTTCCTTCACCGGAAGCAAGTGGTGGTCGATGAAAACTACTATACATGAGTCAGATTGGTATACAAACTGACATGTGGCACGAGTACGATTCGAATCTGGGACCTTTCGATCCACAGGCGGGCGTCTTAACCATTACACCACCACCGATTCCTTACCTAACTTTTAAAGATTTTTATATCTAGATATTTCAGTAAATAAAATTAGTTGGTGAAATCAAGCGTGGGTAATAAATATCTCGTTTCCATTATAACCTGTAATATATTGTAAAATGGAGCCAGATTTATTGAGGAAATAGAATTAATAAACGTCTAGGATTTTAGAATTTAATATTGGCGTTCGTCGTGCTTTCTTGTGCCGTTCTCGGAAATAGGTTGTAAGGTCGGAAATATATTAGGAATATCTCTGATTTTTATAGCCCTATTTCACTTAATATTTATTCGCGTATACAGAACTATAGGCCCATCCCGGCTGCACTTCATAAAAGCATAGGTAATCCTTACATATTATAAAACAAAGTCGCGTCGTCATCTGTTCGCGATAAACTCAAAAACGCACGGATTTTCATGCAGTTTAGGTGCATAATTTATTTTGTTTCTACCCGCGAAGCCGGAGCTGGTCGCTAGTAAATTATAAACCTGAACCTTCTTCACAAATTTCAAAATCCACGGAAATCCATGTAGTATTTTTTTTATAGTGGACAGAAAAACAGAAGCGACATATGACTTTATTTTGACAGCCACATTGCATAATTTTGGATACGACATTAATTAAGCTAATTACTACTAAAGACTCTTCCTTACATCCGTATATTTCCTTGTAATTTATTGTCTTCATTAGTTCTCATAAAAAGTATATATGGAACGCTTTTTGTATGCAGGAAATGTGACGTAATTCTCAATATTATACTTATCTATTGAGAATTGGTGACGACAAATAATAACCTAGAATATTTTTTTATACTGAGACCTATTGTCCGCTAAATTTGTTCGGCTTGCCTCAAATTCAAATTCAAAATTCTTTATACAATTTAGGATGATATACATCACTTATTGACGTCAAAAAAATTACTTAAACTAAGTCTACTGCCGGCTTTCAAAGCGCAGGTGAAGAAGAAGCGGCGCAACAAACTTCACCGCAGCCTTTTCTCCAAGGTCGTCAATTAACAAATATAGGTCTTATACATATATAAAAAATTAGGAGGACGAATTTACATCATCATTAAAAATGTCAAAATTTGAATGAATAAATAAAATAAAAGTTGTATTTCCAATGAACTTATTGAAAATCGTCACATAAAATATATATGTATAAATAAAAAGCTAAATGTACAAAACGTACGTAATAATGTCATAATTCAATTACATATGTTATGAGGATACTGCACCATGCTTGGGCCAAACATTATTGTCGTTCACATAATCGTCAGACTTGTAATATGCCTTTTTACAAAGTACTTCTTTTATATAATTTCTGAATTGCCTATTACCTTCTTACCAACATATGTTCGATATGTAGCCATATTGTTGCTTTTGTTACCTTATCTTCAATAGATCTAATATTATTTTTACCAATAAATACAAAACATCATCAATCATTTCCAAGTAGTAGTTAATCCATTAAAATTATTCTGCTGTCGTAAAGGAAAGGTAATTATTTTATATCTTAAAACCCTTCAACCAATTAATGGTTTGTGCTATTGTTACAATTAGCATACCTTTTAAAGGGGTGTGGTTGTGACTACCCGTTTTATTATTCGAAAACGCTTAGTCGTAACAGCTTTATTTTCAACTAGCGACCCTGTCTGGCTTCGCACAACGTCTATTTAAACGCGGGGAAAAAATGTCTAAGCGAAAACTGCATAAAAATCTGTTGCGTGGTAAAATAAAGCTTAGAAACAGACAGACGTTGAAAGCAATTTTACTGTGTAGTGAGAGTAAAGCTTGGTAATTAAAAACATTATTAGCGAAGTGAGTACTTTTGTAGTGTTGGTACAGATGCCCGTATACTGTAAAGGTCCAAAAAGGAGCATATATTTTTGGATTTTGGTGGTCCCTCTCTTACCTTAGCAGTCTGCTCCAATTTCAAGTACCTAGGTATACTTGTGCAAAGTAACGGTTGATATTGACCGGGATGTAACCAACTGTGTTGGAGCAGTATGGACAAAATGGAGCCAAGTGACGGGTGTAACGTGTGACCCTAATATTCCGCTTAAATTAAAAGGAATAAATTATAAGGCAGTTATCAGACCTGTCATGATGTATGGATCTGAATGTTGGGCGACGAAAATGACGGATGAAAGGAAACTTCATGCGACAGAGACGCGAATGTTGGGATGCATGTGTGGGGTAACTAGATTAGATAAAATAAGTAATGAGTATGTAAGAGCAAGTATGAAAGTAGCACCAGTTAATGAGAAATTACATAGTTATAGGTTAGGCTGGTACGGGCATATTTTAAGAAGAGATGGAAATCACGTCACTCAAAGGGCGTTAAAGATGAAAGTAAAGGGTTCCAGGAATAGAGGAAGATCTAAGAAGAAATGGATGGAGTGTGGTGGCAAGGATAGAATGAACAGGAAAGGAGTATCAATGGATATGGCAAATGACAGAACGAAATGGAAGGAACTTACATACTGTGCCGACCCCGCATGAGTGGGATAAGGTCAAGAAGATGATGTTATATATGTTTGTAGAATTATATAATATAATTATGTCTACTGACGTAGACATAACTATTACCAGTTGTCATAACAAATTATGGAAAAATTTACGTGTATTAAATTTTGGTTGACAGACTAAATCAGCCTAATAAAAATGCATTGAACAAAATTGACAGCTATTAAACACCGGATTGGGGCGTCAGTTGTGAGATGCTTTTTTTTTGAGTGCCTTTGCTCATCCTAGCCTGATGAAAATTAATAAATAAATATATTAGAACAAATCACACAGATTGAGCAAGCGCCAAAGTTCGAGACTTGTGTGATGGGACACTAACTCTACTACTAATATTAGATTTTATAACACATACATATTGAATAAATATCCATACATAAATAAAAAAATAAAATAATATGAGATCTTTTTTATATGCGATATGCGAAGCGCCTATTCGTCTTAATAGAATATAATAAAGCTTTGAGTAAGTTAAGTGCACACTTGCTCACAATTATACGGTAACAGCTTATATAAACATTATATTGTAACACTATATGGAATTTAAAATAAATTTATAACTAACAAATAAGCCTGAGTGAGACTATTCATAAAAAAGGATAAGAATTAAATTTATATAGTTAATCAAATAGCATTAGTTATCGAAAGTAGTTTTATTAAATAAATTAATTAAAGTTGCAGTCTCGAGAAACGAACAGAATCTAATAAATAAGTTAAGTTAAATAAATAAATAGACAAGTCATGACTTGTCTATATGGAAATAATAAAAAAAAAATCTTTTGATGTCAAAGTTTTTTTATCGAGTCGTTCGTTAGTACCCCCACTGATGTGGTGTGGGAGTAAAAGGATGGTCCTAATGTAGAACTAGAACCACAAGTTAAGCCTAAGTTTAGCTTGTGGTTCTATCGTAAATGGATATAGATGCCACTAATGGACTCCACATCCAATTGGGATCGATTATTAATATTGTTTAAACTCACTAATTTTAGTACACGACTGAGTCTTGAGTCTGTGTCTCATTCCCGCGTGTTCCCGGTTTCATCCGGGATTGTGACGTTACGGAGCCCAGAGCAAAACAAATTTTTTTTTGGCTATGATTTTATAACCGACCTGCCTGACGTCATCTCTCCTTGGGAAGACCATTGTTGCCTATCAGCTGATCGGAAACAATAGTCTTAGCGTATTGGGCAGCTGACTAGGCTATGTGTTCCTTAGTCGCCTCGTACGACATCCATGGGGGGGATATGGAGTGGTTATATTTTAAGGTGGAACCACACGCATGTGAGTATTTCTCAGTAAGGTTTCAATCAAATACCGTAAATATTTCATGATAATATTATCATAAAGCGAGGACGAAAGGGAACGATTTTATTACCAAAACGAAATTTGCACGGGACTCGTATTGGAAATGATCAAAAACCACGCCGTTAATGCTTTTTCGCAGTTTTCCGTTGCATGAGGATTTTTGTATCGAAATATTTGTAAAATTAAATGTAAAATTTTACTCTGTCAGCGCGTCGTCGGAACTTTGTAAGAGCGTACATGCCTACGCAAAATGAAATAAATTTCACCTTTTTGAATTAAAATATGCGTCTCGTACTCTAATCGTTCTCCTTTGCGACGCAGCACGTTGTAGCTCCGTTGTTTTCTATTGGTTTTGACGAATCTGTCGCGTGTGTTTCCGCCCTAGAATATGACCATTCCATATACTTCCAGCTTATCAGCTACAATAGCATTCCCAAGGAGGGTTGAGATCGTCAGTTGTAAAATCACAGTTGTATCTTTAAAATTTTAAGGTTTTTTTGTACGCTGACCCCGGGCTTGGTGGTTTCACAACCCCGAACGCAACCTGAAACAGAGACGAGAGTGAGAGAGAGAGAGAGTTCGAATCTGTGCATCACTTTCTACAGCTTTATCAATAAAAGTATGTGGCTAAAGACTTTACTGTTCACATAAGCTGGCGAGTATAAAGCTGGCTTGGGGTTACCATATAAAGAGCAAAATCCGGATAAAACAAAATATTCAATGGAAAATTGGTTTTACTCTCGGCAAATGGACATGCTAAAAAATAGCATTTTTGTTAGTTGGATTTTCAGGTCGGTCTTCTAATGGAAAAACAAGAGCACATACTATTTTATTCAATTTTTAAAACCGGGTGGCGGTGTAACGGTTAAGACGTACGCCTGTGAACCGAAAGGTCGCAGGTTCGAATCTTACTCGTGGAATATAATATATATAATAATAATAAATATATTAGGACAAATCAAACATACTGAGCTAGCCCCAAAGTAAGTTCGAGACTTGTGTTATGGGATACTAACTCAATGATACTATATTTTATAACAAATACATTATATAGATAAACATCCAAGACCCGGGCCAATCAGAAAAATATCATTTTCCATAATGACCCGACCGGGGATCGAACCTCTTGGCCACTTTACCACTGCGCCACCGAAGTCGACGATATGAGTTTGTATACCTGGCTCATGTATATCATCGTCAATCACTTGCTTCCGCTAAAAGAAAACATCGTGACGAAACCTGCACTGTCTGAGAAGGCAATGCCAAACCACTCTATTAATTGTGCCAAAAAAGTCACTGTGTATGTTTTAACATCGTCCACGAACGAACCTCAGTCATAAGGAATATTACTATGGAGAGATAATAGCAACGATATTTGTATTGGATATATAAATGTCTAAGATATTTCATAGTCAACTTTTAATTATAAAACCTACTATATCCTTACATTCGTATATTTTATTTACTTTATTTATTTCATTTAGTCGTAACAATAATACAATATGATAAAATTATGCTAAACTAAACTACTGATGGAGGTTTGTCATAGGCGTTTAGAAAAACATTATTGTAATTTTAATGCATACGCTTGAAAATTATATTTTTTCGAGATTATCCGGTGATTAGACTTTAACAGGCAACTTAAAAGTTAAAATCTTATAAAGATTGTATAAAAGTGTGTTCATATTATTTTCTCAAAACATATGCTCTAAACTAAGAAATTCGCAAAGGTTTTGTGAATTCCTTGGTTTCAAAGTCACCTGAAATTTCGGGAAAAAACATAAGACATGGCAACCCTTGCCGGGATGTCGCTATTACCGATAATGAACCATCGGTAATGCTCTCAGGCAGAAAGTTGCCGCACTGGATACTTTAAGTCCCCGATTATGGGAAAATGATAACCTAATTTAGTATGCGTGGAGCAGACTTGCTGAAAGCCGGGCGACGCCGCTAGTATTTTTTTTTACTAGAACGTTTTTTACAAGCTTTTATTTAACTTGCAATGTATGTAAGTATGTATGTCCGGGTGGAATCTTGTAGCTCAATTTTGAAGTAGACAACTTCAACCGATTGAGCTGAAATTTACACAGGTTTAATTTGGATGCAGGTTTAGTTTAATTTGACGCAGGCAGTTAAAAGCAGTACGCTTAAAAATTTTCAGTGTATATTCCAAAAAATAGCATCGACATATTTGTTAATTGAGCGGGGAATAGCTTCTTTCTTAGTATTCTGTACGGGGAGGCCCCATTTTTGTCATCAATCTCAATAGGGCGACATGACGTGCCGCGCGGCCGACAAGGAACCCCTCTTAGTACGACGTGTGGTCAGGAAGCCGCCGGCTCGATTTATCTGTGTTGTTTTAATTGCTAGTTGTTCGCTATTTGAATTTTCATTTTATTAGCTGCCAGTATGCAGTGATTCTATAAAGTTAAATATTATATAGAAGCTTTATTATATACTACTACATATTCAGAGTTTGTTTGTTACTTTTTCGTGTAAAATCTACTGGACGGAATGTTTTGAAGATGGCTAGAATAGTACCTGGAAGCACAAATAGTGCTACTTACTTACCTGAAATTCTTGGCTGTCAGTTCTTGATTTGCTCGAGCAAAACCTTACCAAATTATATGCCTAAACCTTGCTCAGGAATCGCACTATCTATTGGTGAATAATGTACAAAAATCCGATCAAAAAGTTTGTGTTTGCGGTAAAGTTTGTGTTTACAGACAGACGCGACAGGGAAAATCTTTTTTTAAATATGTAAGGAAAATAGCTCTATGTTTAGGAGCCAAAAACTGTGGCAAAGACACACAGATACACCAAACTTATAACATTAAACGTAGAGAAAGCGGTGTTATTTTAAAAAATATCGTTTTTGATGCTACATCGAGTTTCCACTGATTTCGGCCAGTAACCGTAATGATATTTTAAAAAATTAAATTACGAATGAAATACCTTCGTTTGTGTTGTATTTTCGAACATCCAGTAAATATTTCCAGTATATACTTTTCATTTTGTATGAATAGGCATAATGTTGAAAGGAAGAATTTGAATTAATAAAATACCTATAGTGACGAAACGCTCGGATTATGTTAAACTCAAAATAAGTTTTTTTTAATATTTTTAGCATCGACCTGATGGGAAGTGGTCACCGCAGCCTATATATAAGTTCGAGACTTGTCTTTCGTGATATTAAATCAAATATACTTTTCTTTATAAAATATGAATTATATCCCTTTCCACTATTATTATGAAGGCGAAAGTTTGTAAGTATGTTTGTTACTTCTTCATTATGAAAGAGTTAAGCAAATTTTTATGAAACTTGGTAATTGAGATAGCTGATACTTTGAATTAACACTTAAGCTATTTTATCCCAATTAGGTGAAAAATTCTGATGCGATACTAAAGTTCTACACTTTACATATATAATATTATAAAAGTTTAGTATAAAAACTTATGTATTGAAAAAAAAAATTACGCAGGTGACAACACTGTCGAAATATATAAGAACAAATCTGAAAAACATTGTTGGAAATCCCAATACTAAATTATATATTTTTTTACTATAGCAACAATTACGCTCACATTTAAAATTGTTCTCTCTTCCCCTTTGTCTTTCGTGCCAATAAAAAGTGCTCCCAAGTAATCTTAGCATATTTATTTAACCGGCTCCGAAAAACTATAATAAATTACAGTCCACTGCACCACGAGCCATCATTTATACAAACATACATTTTTCCGAATCGGGCATCGAACCCGGCTCTCTCATCACCCGGCCTCAATTTACTCTGTGCCAGACCGGCTTGACCACCACAGAGTTCCAATTTTGGTTCTAACATTAAAAAAAAAAATCGGCATCCATTTGAAGCCATCTCTACACCCGAATGTAGTACAACGTTAGTTTTTAAAACTCTAGTTCACAGCAGTTTTTGATGGCGAAATATTATTCAAAAAATCTACAAAAAGGATACATCTAAACATTATTCCTCGCCCTTAAAATGTTCCCGAACAAATCGTAAATGAATGAGGGAAGTTGAAAATACTTATTCTTTTTTAAATGACTTGTGAATCGAAGCAACGGAAGACTCTGGAGCCGTCGGCTTCCTCATTCAGCTAGTAAGCGCTATACAGAGATGAAATGCTGCTTGCATTCTTTGAACCCTAGATGCGCTCAACGAAACATTTAATTTGTGCATATTTCAAATTGCAATTTCAGTTTCAATTCTGTTTATTTATATTGTTCATTTTAATTTTAAGTGAATGTATTATTAAATTCTTTTTTCACTATGTTCTATAGTTTCATAAATTGCGCATTGTTGTATAAAGTATAGGACTGTATAAATAGAAAAATGATTCAACTATATTGTCCCGTTAAAATCTCCTGCATTATCATACATACAGAGAATAACAATTGGAATCGTCGCTACATGCCCTCCCCATTATAATATGAATTTATGTATGTCCTATCCTAAAGTGTCATGGGGATAAGGATACGTCATCCATACAGTAAAATTGTATCTATTTTATATATTAGGTTCTTGTTTTTGCCCGCGGCGACGCCCGTGTAAATTTCGTAGTGAAATCCCGGTTATTTAAAAAAAAATTATGATGAAGAGTATGTTTTTCAATTTTCAGCTTTTTATCTTGAAAATTGCATGAAGTCCCCCATATTAATCTTATCTTTTGATAGGGTTGAATGTAGAGGGTTGATTTTCAGAAAAATCTGAAACACGTATTCATTAATTTTGTTGTGAACAACTAAAATCCAAATTTTCAAGTCACTAATTTCAACGCTGTCGACACTTTTATATAAAAGTAATTCACCCCTTTCACCCCCTTTGGGGTGGAATTTCCAAAAATCCTCTCTTAGTGCTCATCTACACTCCCCAGGGAACTTACATGCAAAATTTCAGCTTTCTACGCCAGGTAGTTTCGGCTGTACGTTGTCTGCCAGTCAGTCAGTCAGTCACTGGGTAAGGCAAGAGTTTCACACGAATTTTTTAAATTGTTCTTACACCCTACGATGTTGACTTTTTGGATTGGATTGACAAAAAAACCTTATACGTAGCCTACTTGATCAGTATATTCATTCCACTAATATACTATATATATAATAAAAATGTAAGTGGGCTATGTATATAGAAATATCTCCTATGTAAATAAATAAATAAATAAATATAAATATATTGGGACAAATCACACAGATTGAGCTAGTCCCAAAGTAAGTTCGAGACTTGTGTTATGGGATACTAACTCAACGATACTATATTTTATAATAAATACATATATAAATAAACATCCAAGACCCGGGCCAATCAGTAAAAGATCATTTTCCATCATGACCCGACAGGGGATCGAACCCGGGACCTCTCCACTTACCACTGCGCCACCGAGGTTGTCAAAATATATACATAGGAGATATTCAAGAAGTATAATTATGGAGTAATTATGGAAAAGTATAAGTATGGCACAAATAGAAGCCATAACATTTTTTTTTGAAATTCCTTGCCTATCTGACTGTCTGTAGGTTTGTAAGTGCATCATGCAAAAACTACAGGATTAAATTTGAGACTGCTTTCACGGTTGTGTAGCGGATGGTCTAACTTAAAATCTGGTATAGGGTTCATCGTGTTACGTTAGTTAGAACTCTAGATATAAAAATAAGAAAATACAATAAAAAATACTCTGAGAATATACTATGATTCTATGCAATTATGATACTGGTACAATAATGGTAAGCCCTTCTGGCATGATAGGGACTGTTCAAATGAGTTTCTTTCGGCATTTCTTCTCAGCAGTGGTCGTTCCGAAATGCCAGTTGTTTGTAGCTTGTGAGAAATAACTATTTAATATAAAAATTGACTTGAAAAACTGCCTGTGAAGGTCTAATTTCTGAATGAATGATTTGATTTGATTTTATTTGATATATTTCGATGGAAAATTCACGCGGCTGGTTTTGTACAAATGTGTTAGACTACGTGTACAAATCAAAATTTAACCTAGGAATTTGAATTGAAACTATGTCTAAATTGCGTATAAAATAGGCGTGTGGGTAATTTTGTGCAAGTCTAGACCAGTATCAATCAATTTTCCACGTTTGTTATTAATATCGATTCGTGTGTGTTTTCCTAGTTTCATCTTTAATTTACTAGCGACCGGACAGCTAACAGATATTTTGGCACAGTAATACAATTTTAGAAAAACAATACTTTCAATATACTCATACTACATACTCGTACGAGACAATTAAGGGAGAGAAAGTTCACTACAGGCAGGTGGCCGCGGCGCTAAAATAATATCTGATTCTTCAAAATTTAAATGTGAAAAACATGAAACGATTTCATAACCCGGTAACATGTGTTTTTGAAAAAAATTGCTATTATTTCGAGGTTCTGTCGTTAGACAGAACTTTATGAACAGAACGAAAACACATTTACAGTATACAGGTTACTGTATGTATATTGTAAATGTGTTTTCGTTCTGTTCATAAAGTTTCGCAAATATCGCCTTTAAATCCAGCTTTCTTCGCTGCAAAAATCAGCCATGAACTAGCAATAAGTTCTTTTTTTTGCCACAGAGTAGAGTTTTCTAGAGTCCAAATTTGATGCATAATGTGTTTCTCGTTGATTGAAAATAACAATATTTGCCAAAAAGTTAACATATTTTGCAATACTTTTATATGTAACTATCACTAACCACGATTTTGAAAAACTTTTATATATAACCATCACTAGCCACGGCTTTGCTTGCGTAAAGAATCTATACGCGATTATCCCTGGTGAAATAATTCAAATGATAGCTTATTTCATATTCTGCCGTCGTACGAGAGAAGGGCACATGTATCATTTTGGTCAAACCGAGATATTTAGGATTAAAGTTTTCACCATATTCTGCTCTATAGTTTGAGAACCTATTGCTTTATAGAAAAAAAAATACTGATTATATTTGCGTAAAGGTTAGAACTATTATATTTTTAGCTTTTTAGTTTTTAAATATAATAAATTATTCAATAATTTCAAAAAATAATTTTCAACTAAAGAAAAAAATATTTAAAAAATACAATTTACTACAAAAAAAGGCATAGTTAACCAAATGTCACCTTTCTTTTTAATATTTCTAACAAATTTGTCATCGTGTCATAAAGAAAGGACATATGTGTCCAATTGTGCCTTTTTAATTTAAATAGAACTAATGTGTGTCACAATAAATAAAAACAAATAATCATGTTAAGAAGGTTTAATAAAATGTAAAACAATTGGTCATGCCATTCCTTTAGTTAGCTTATCCAAATAACTGAAACAAAACTTAGCAAGTCACCTTCGGGAACACCAAAATTCAAACAAAAAAAATATTAATCTTCAATAGTTTTTTATAAATCATTGGGGATAAGCATCTACTTACAATATTGGCTGACAAATAGAACATAATATGAATTTGAAAAAAAAAGTGAATCAGTAAAATTCTTAAATTCAATCATTCTTAAACCTAAGTTAGATACCTAAGGAAAGTAAAAATCAATTATTTTTAGTAACAGATTGTATGCCAAACTTAAAAATCTGTAAATAATAATTTCAATTTAATGTTGTGATTCAGAGTAAATATACTCTGAATCACAATATTAAAATAAATCAAAATATTCTATATTAATAGAGGTAGTACCTAATAGGAACATCAATTTTGGTTTTGAACCTATGTTAGAGCTTATTCTAATTATTTATTGTTCATTAACTAAATAGCTCACAGCCATAATTATTAAAGACTCTCGTAGTTAAATATTCTAAAAAGTATTATCAATATTATTATAAAAAAATAAATGTAACAACAAACATAATAACGCACTTGGTTGAATTATCACAATGCAATAGTAATAACTATAAAAAAGTTGAAAGAAATAAAATAATCACTTTAGCTTAAAATATTAATTTAAAAATTAGTCTTAAATTTCAGTCTTCATAAATTTCTGTGAGATCAGCTGAACTATCGCTAACGGGTAGGTTTTTCCAAAAACCTCTTCTATTGTCAGGCATAAGTGGCCCAAGCTTGGAAAGTATAGCTGATTTCCTCTCAGATGTTATACCACGTGGAGAAAGCTTCTGCTTAGGCGATGAAATGCCAATTTTAAGATTTTTAACTCGCAAGAAATCCAATTCTATTTGCTCTTCAGTGTCATGGCTGTTCTTGTAGAACATCGATTTGCTCCCTCGCCGAAAAGTGATTTCAGACATGTTTCTCAAATAAGCTCGTGGCACAGAATTTTGTAATTTATACGATGAAGAGCAATCTTCAAAATCGTGAAAATCCTGGACAGTCATTTTTTTCACCACAGTATTTGGACCAGTATCGGAGACAGCTTTGCAAAAGTCTTCAAAGTCATACACTCGCTTGTTCTTCTTAAGTGATTGCTCCACTCTATGGTGAAATTCATCTGCAGCCATAAATGTATGACCGACTTCCAGATAACGCAGTACAACAGTTTCAATAGTTACATCCTTGGAATTGACTAAATAAACTAAATAGGAAAATAGGCACCAGTTTTTGTTTTGGGCCGCGCAGTTATCCAGCCACAAAATCACATGTTTGTAGTCCCGGTTTTCAAGAAAAAATGCTTGAAAACAGCTAATTATATCTTCCTTTTTTCTTCCTGCAATAGCTTCGTGCCATAAGACTCCCAGTGTTTTGCCAACTCCATGTAACCTTTTGTCACCTACAGGAACGAAACTCTGATTGAAAACGATAAGCCTTGGACAAAACATTACCGTTTTGAACTCATCCATGCGAGGTAACATTATTACCTTTTCCAAATCAACTGCAAATATTGTGGTGTCAGTACTTTTTTGCTTCGTTTGGCTTTGAACGTCCTCTTCATATTTCTTTCTCGCTGAAATGTACCTAGTGTGATGATCTTCATATTCTTTGCATTCTTTGCAATTTCTGTGTCTTATTTCTGCGTTAGGGTTGTGAATAGAAAATTCTTCGCACAATTCACATTCCTCGTGTCCAAGCTTTGTGAAAGATATTTTAAGCTCATTTACGACATTCCTATAAAACCCATAGGACACATTTATTTCAGGCTCTTTCTCACAGTAATTGTCATACATCATGCGGATATTGATATCCGAAGGCAAATATTTCCTATTTGGTGCATGAACTCTCCTATAATGCGACACAACTGGACGAAAAGACATAATATGTTCTTTTATCTTAGTCCTGTCTATTTGTGATGGGTTTGGGTTATGACCTCTGCCGTCAATAATAGGCTCTGCATATTGTGTTTTATAGTAAGTGTCAATAATGTTTCTGACAGCCTTGCAGTTATTTTTCTTGTAACCCAAAGTTGTAATAAAAAACGTTTTACACACTGCAACTTTCTCACCGTTTTTATCACAAAAGAAATACGAAACACTCTTAGTACGATCATAATGTTTGCCATGCTCATCATCATGACTTTTTTTCTTTGGTCTTACTGGCTTTTGCTGCATAGTATTAGCTAAATAAAAGTGTTTTTGTTCCGACCAAGACATTTTCCAGAAATTACTATTAATGGTTTTGCGATAATCCTCTGAGAATTTCGTTGAACATTTTTTTTTACAAATGTTCTCTTGGCATCCGGGTTTCACGAAATATTTGGTACATATTTTTTCTTCTCTTTTAATTTGCTTTCGTTCTTTAAGACTAACATCATATCTTTTGCGCTTTCTTACTGTCCCTTTTTTTGTAAGTACTACATCTTCTTTTGTAGATTCATCTGACGATTCTGGAATCGTTTTTTCCAAACACGGTTGAGAACATGGAATGAAGTCTGATTCGGAGCCAGAATCATCCAATAAAATATTGGCCTCACGAGGTTCATAGTTTTCGTTATGAATCCTAATATTTAAGTTTTTAATCACAGATTGTTTTGAGCATTGAGCGGCAATATTGTACGTTTTTTGGTTTTTCGGTGGCTCATAATCTTTATCGACTACTGAATCGTCCGAATCAAAATCTGATTCAGATGCTAGAAATTGTGGCGACCAGTTTTGTAGACCACTAGTGGACGGAATTTGTTCATCAATATCGGATTTACGCTTGAGATTTTGTAAAGCGGCGCTTACTAATCTTTTACCACGTGACTGCATTGTTTAAATTATCTGAAATAATGGAAAAACAAGTGAAATAAATGATAACATATGTTTACCATATTCCTACTACAATAATGAAATAGTAAGACATATCAAATAGTGTTAAATTAAGGTGAAAAGGCTTTGTTTGGCACATCTGGCTATAAACTGACAGATAACTATTGCGCTTTCGTAGGTGTACGACCTACCCACAAAGTGATGTACTTACTTAAAGAAAAACAGCATGTAAATATGGATAAAATGTAAATAAACTTACCAAGCGCGGGCGGGCTGCTGACAAGCGTGGAGTCGCATCGACATCGCAGGCACAACTGGCGCAATTCATTGAAACTCTACCCTCCTTTCCTCACCTCTCATCGTAAAATATTTAAAGAAAAGGCACAACTGGTTATTTATGCCTTTTATACGTAAATAATTACAATATGCATGGATGAATAATTAAGTAAACAGGGCACATCTGGCATTTGAGCCTTTCCTTTATGTTATGTTGTACGTTGTGTCTTTTCAACATAGTTTTTAGTAAAATCCTAAATGTAGTAATAGTCACAACTATGTATTTGTGCCTTTTCAATATAATATTAAATAATATGCCTTTTCATTCAATAAAACATGAATATAAGTCTCATTTGTGCCTTTTGCGCCTACTGTAACTCCGAATTCCTTAAAGTTAAAATTCTTCAAAAAATTGAGCAGATGCGCCTTTTTTTCCTCATTCTAAATATGTATATAACTCAATTTTTCTTAAAATGTTAGTTGTGCCCTTTTTTCGTATGACGGCAGTATTTCGAAGCGTTAATTTTATACTAAACAATAAACAATATGAATAACTAGTATAATATTTATTATAATATATAATATTTATTATACTAGTTATTCATATATTTTAAGGATTACTTTTTCATTGAAGACTCGCATACGAGTATAATCCTAGCTAATATTATATACGCGAAAGTAAGTTTATTTGTTTGTTACCTCTTCACGCTTTATCTACTCAACCAATCTTCTTGAAATTTTGCACGTGTACCTACTTTGAAATATGGAGACGGACATAGGGTGCATTTCATCCCGGAAAAATAACTGTTCTCGTGGGAAATTCACGCAGGCGAAGCCGCGGGTCAAAGCTAGTATTCTGTAAAATATTTAAAAAAAAACTTGTAGGTTTATTTAAGTGTTGTGATTCAATAGCTTGGACTCTTGAGTACATCTGCTCTGTGTATGACGTAGAGTATGCAAACGTTCGATAGCTCTCCATAGGATTACTGGATTCTCTCGCCTCTTCAGTCTATTTTTCATAATAAACGAACCCTATTTCACATGTAGGTACTTCTAGAAAAACATGTTTGTGTATAATTTTTGCTTGATCTAAATTAATGTATATTGTACTAATATTATGAATGCGAAAGTTTCTGAGCTTGTATGTGTGTAGGTAGGTATGTTTGTTACTCTTTCACGCATAATCTACTGGTCCGTTTGTTACGAAATTTGGTACCAAGGTAGAATATATCCTTGTGTAATTTACATACGAGTATTATTATCCCAAAATTCCCACAGGCTCAGCCAGTTTTACATATGACGACCTCGGTGGCGCAGTGGTAAAGTGCTTGCCTCTGAACCGAGAGGTCCCGGGTTCGAGCCCCGGTCGGGTTATGATGGAAAATGATCTTTTTCTGATTGGCCCGGGTCTTGGATGTTTATCTATATATGTAATTGTTATAAAATATAGTATCGTTGAGTTAGTATCCCATAACACAAGCCTCGAACTTACTTTGGGGCTAGCTCAATATGTGTGATTTGTCCTAATATATTTATATATATATATATTTATATTAGCACGAACCTTTTAAAGTCCCATTAATAATAATAGGCGTTAAAGTCTAATAAACACTGAATCGTGTATTTATTTCCAGTTGCTTTGTGACATTTGTGCTTAGAGTTATCATAAAAGGGAAATAGGAGAATATAGAACCGAAATACAAGAACGCTTATCCGTTGATTATATTTGATATTCTCCAGTCGCCGTGCACATTCAGACTCGGAATATTGTGATAATAGCACCCAAGCACACACAGGTTGTTTTAACCCTGTGCGGTTTTAATATAAATCCATCGGGTTTTGTAGACTATGTCCGAACTTTTTCAATTATGTTTTTCTTTCTCAAGCAATTTAGGTCGCATTGGTGTGAAAAAAGACAAAAACAAAAAAAAAAGAATACGAAGTCAAAATGCCGAAGAGAGGATTGTTTCAAATCTTACAATGATTATACACCAGTGGCATATCCCGGTTTCGCCCGTGCAAAACAATAATAAATCATCTCTTAATACCTACAACTTTATCAGGAATTGCTACTATACCTATCGTTTAAAACCTTACAGACAGACTCCACATGGAACTTATTTTTATAATATCTAAGTATAAATACCTATTACCCTAAAACTTACATCCGAAAATACAACAACAAAACTAGAACAGTGATTTATCAGAAAACGTAAAAGGATTTTTTTGAAAAACAGGAAAACAAATCTACCTATAGCGATAAAACAAAACGCAAAAATTAAAATTCGAACGTCGCTCATTTACAACGACCCCAACCGATTATAGCTTTATGTACAGCCAACCGCACATTGAGGTTCGCCTTACATAGCTTAATGCTGAGGACATAAAGGCGAGTTCCCAATGACTTTAGTTAGTCGATGTGCCGTTGAAGGTACACAACTTCCTTGCAAAAAAATACGTTCTATCGTCCCCTTCTTAGGAAAGATACAAAAGAACTCAAAGCTATGTAGTACTGTGGAGTTGCAGATATCCTCTTTGCTTACATACATTTCATGAGCTATTAAACACGAGTGTCTGAATGATGTATCTGGATTTGTTAAGAGTTGATAATACCACTGTTAAAGTGTAATGCTTACAGCCAAATGTGAGATTAACTTTTTAATGAACGCAGATTGGTGCGAAATATTTAAAATATACAATTAGCTAAAAGATTTTTTTTAAATTATAAAATAGTTTATTTCAAATGTCAACAAATGGAAAAAAATATGCCAATGTTATGTTGCTAACAATATATGACTCTGATGTTTAATCCAGACGATCATGAATTATACATATGATTTCTAATTTGAACTTGATTATTAGATAAATATATTTTCGATTCAGCAAGACATACTTGGAACAGAATTACAAAATGTGCAATAATATAAACAACAGCTTACTGGTCGTCTCGTTTCTCATATATTTTCATGTGGGTTAGTTGTGTTTCTTATATATGTATATATATATCTTATATATATATATATATATGTGTACTTTTATATATTATTAGAAAAAAAAACATTGTAAGAAACAATAATGGTAAGCCGATCTGGCATGATAGGGACCAACACTGTTCAAATGAGTTTCTTTCGGCATTTCTTCTCAGCAGTGGTCGTTCCGAAATGCCAGTAGTTTGTAGCTTATGACAAATAACTATAAATATAAAAATTGACGAGAAAAAGTGCCTGGTGAAGGTCTAATTTCCGAGTAAATGATTTGAATTTGAATTTGAATCTTAAAATAAGTGGTTTTACAACTCTGTTGATATCCAAGCTGTCAACAGATTGTAAGGATTCAACACTGAACTTGTGAAATTAGTCGTCGTTCACAGTATACGTCGAATGTTCAGATAAATCGGTGGAACAAAAGGGGGTTTGCAATTAAATAGTACTTTTTTTTTTTGCGGGAGACCCTTTA
Organism: Plodia interpunctella; assembly: GCF_027563975.2. Taxonomy (NCBI): domain Eukaryota; kingdom Metazoa; phylum Arthropoda; class Insecta; order Lepidoptera; family Pyralidae; genus Plodia; species Plodia interpunctella. The sequence continues at coordinate 1,391,166 of NC_071324.2, read as the reverse complement.
CAAGACGACTAAGGGACTAATAGGCAATCATAGCATTCCCAAAGAGGGTTGAAAATTTTGTATGGTTTTTTTATATATAGTACACTTAGGTAGGCACTTGACCGGCTTTTTTATATATATATATAGTAAGTATAGTGCGGAAACGATCATGCACGTATTTGCTTGGCCCATAGACACGGGCAAACTGATAGGTAAATTAATCCGAGGAATTTGAAGTATTCTCACATGAAATATTTATAATTTATCATAACATTGACTAAATGTGCTGGATTCGGTTTCAAATGATTTATGTGACTGACTGAATAATTATTTGACTTTAAATATTTTCAACAAAATTCTTTCTTTCTAATCGAGTGTAATGGCCAACACTAGTGTCAGTTTATTCAAGTCGCCTAGAGGCATCTGAAATGATCAATAAAATTAATTTTACTGCCTATGACTTGATGGCAATTTATTGTAAACATGATAAAATAAAACACAATGCAAAGTAATTAAAATAAATTATTTGAGATAATTTATATATATTTAGCTTTAGCAATATCGTATTTGTGCAGTGCTGTTTTATACTATTGATAAGAGAAATAATGTTTTTTTAGAAAATAAACCTTTTTTCTTTCTTTAATGAATCACAAATTTCTTTGAACATCATTATTTACTATTTAACGCTAAATAAAACACTAAATACAACAATAATAACTTTTAACACTAAAGATAACAATATTATACAATTACCATAATTTTTGTCAACAGTGTACGCTGAATTATCTGTACGTTGCCTATACTACATTGTTTGGTCCTTCGGTCGTGCGGTGGAGTGAGTGAGATTTAACACGGATTAACGTTAATTTTGTACTTTGATGTTTGTATGTGTGACTCGACTGTAATTAATGAAAATCTGACTACTACCTACTACTTGAGGAGGTTAGCGCGCTCGGCTTGTGATAGTGGCGGTTGAATACCTCTCACAGTGGTCGGTCATTGGATGGGTGACCTAAAGTGTGTTGTCTTGAGCTCCTGCGTGCTTCGGAAGGCCAATCTGCAATGGCAAGTGGTGGGTTACGGTCATAATCCGTAACCTTAAAAAGGATGGTCTGTGGCCCAGCAGTGGGTATGTTTGTATGGCTGTTGTGGTGTAATGGTAACGACGCCCGCCTGTGGACTGAAAGGTCCCAGGTTCGAATCCTACTCGTGCCACATGAGTTTGTATAGCAATCTGACTCATTTATAGTAGTTTTCATCGACCACCACTTGCTTCCGGTGAAGGAAAATATCGTGAGGAAACCTGCACACTGGTTGATTATTAACTTGTGTGTGAAATGGAGAAGGCAATAGCAAACCACTCCATTAATATAAACCAAGAAAGTTGTTGTGTGTGTTTCATTCCACGTAACGACTCAGCCAGGAAATACTTTATGCAAAAAGTAGAAAAGCGGATTCTGGGCTCCGACGTCCAACGCCTGAGAAGAAACCGGGAAAATGCTCAGACGAGCTAAAGGTAATGTTGTAATTTTCACGCTTTGGATATTATTTTCGAATGAAGTTTATGTGATAAGTCGACATTGTATCTATGTTCCGATTCAGTAGTTTGTAGCTTGTGAGAAATAACTATAAATATAAAATTTGGCGAGAACAAGTGCCTGTGAAGGTCTAATTTCTAAATAAATGATTTGAATTTTGAATTTGAATTACTTCACCCAACATATCCGCTACATATAATTTGTAAATATGTCTAAGTAAATTGTTGTAAGAGCGGGTTGCACCAGTCAACTGTGACGTTAACTTTAACCTGCTCGCGGCAAAACGCGAAGTAGCTGCTCTTATGATGCAAGTGTCAGATGTTCAAAACAGAATTATTAAACTTTAATTATAAACTTGTAAATTTAAGCTTGGATTTATAGAAAACTAACTAAGTGGCTTACGTCATCGAATGAAAATCCTTTAAAACATTTGAATTAATAAACATTTTAATTAATGAACTTTTATTGTCAGTAAAATGACAATGCACGATAGGTAAAATAAGGTAACGATATTCGCCAAAAATACTCGCATGTGCCCGCGACTTCGCTCACGTTTATTTCTTGCGTCCGCTCATAATTTAGTATTGTTCATATTAACTGCTATACATACTTAAGTAAAGAAAAAGGAAAAACTAATTTCAATAAGATAAACACAAATGTTTGTAAGTTTAAATATCTATAAGATGTGTATAATAATTTTAATGATCATCGGAAAATCAATGGAAAATTATCTTTTTCTGATTGATCCGGGTCTTGGATGTGTTTATAAATAAATATATTAGGACAAATCACACAGATTGAGCTAGCCCCAAAGTAAGTTCGAGACTTGTGTTATGGGATACTAACTCAACGATACTGTATTTTGTAACAAATACATATATAGATAAACATCCAAGACCCGAGCCAATCAGAAAAAGATCATTTTCCATCATGACCCGACCGGGGATCGAACCCGGGACCTCTCGGTTCAGTGGCAAGCACTTTACCACTGCGCCACCGAGGTCATCATAATCGTTTATCTATATATGTATTACACATTCCCATAACACAAGTCTCGAACTTACTTTGGGGCTAGCTCAATCTGTGTGATTTGTCCTAATATATTTAGTTATTTATTTAAAATGTGGAGAAAAACGCTGATCACGCCATTTTGTCCTTTTTGCGTATATGTTAGCGTCGTGCAGATCATAATCCATATGAAAATATGACACTGCAGCTGCACCCTGTTTTAAAAAATTGTGCAGTAACTAGGAGTAACTGGAATTAATACTGATGGTGTTTAGCACCTTCTCAGCGGATCATGTTAGTGAAGAGCAAATATTTCCCTAGTTTCAGATTTCTAATTGTGTCAACACATTTAATAAAATCAAATGTGCCAACACATTTAATAAAATTTGTAAGTACAAAGCGTCTAAGTCTACTTTTGTATCATTCTAGACTGTAGTTAATTGAAGTTATTTAAATTATTTACATTTTACAGTACACTTCACAGCCCTTAAGCTAAACTCAGATTTATTCCGTAGTCTTCATGTCATTGCAATTTCACAATAAAGTACTTGATATTTTCATGTTGACTGTAAATAGTATAGTCACACCATGTTGTCCAAATTCATTGCAAACTCGCTCTTATTACTGTGGCATAAAGTTCCACGTATCGCGGTCGACTTAACCGAATTTAATCAGAACCCTAGAGGAAAACATAGATATGCTGGCTTGATATCGTCAGGGGATGATTCGCGACTTCTCTCTTCTTCGCATTCGAGGATATGACGCTGTGAACCCTGGGATTAGCTTAAAAACAACATCTTAAAATTTTAAAGATTTAGATGTGATTTCATATCCAGCCACACAGGTAATGTCAATCAACCCTTCTTTAGATGATATGTATAGGATATACTATACTATATAGGAGCAAAATTTGTTAAACAACTGCATAGGTACTTAAGAAATTACTTCAAAATTTGTGGTCGGCTTAAAATGTGATCAGTCATTACTTTAGATTCTCTCTAATGTAGAACCTGAGATTAATGATGCAACCGGCTCAAATGATAGGTGGCGACATTTTTGATATAAATGAAATTTGCATTTTTACACCGAAACTCGTGGGTCGGGTGCTTGAAACGCCCAAAAAAGTCGAAGGTTCGAATTTTTCTAAACAATACCGTCTTGGCGAAAAATCTCCTTTTCTCACAATGTCCTTTTCTCATAATGTCCTTTTCTTAAAATATACTTTTCTCATAATGTCCTTTTCTCAAAATATTCTTGTGTATTTTTGATGATAATTGAGATCAGCACAGCAACGGTTTTTTTTTATTAAAAGGACATTTTGAGAAAAGGACATTATGAGATAAGGACATTATGAGAAAAGGACATTATGAGAAAAGGACATTATGAGAAAGGACATTGTAAGAAAAGGACATTTTGCGCCAAGACGGTTTATCGTCTCAATTTTTCCTGATGTGTCTTTAAATTTAAGAATTAATATTTTCGACATTTTAAAAGAAATGAAAAGTACTAATTTTAATAAGAAAATTATCTAGTTACTAGCTGTTGCCCGTGGTTCCGCCCATGGCACACAGTACAAGTACCACTCCAACAATCGCACCAAAAATCACCTCAATTACTTACTCTTTTTTGTCGTGAAAGATTGACAAACAAACACATTTACTATGAATATACATTGGTGACAGAAAAAAAGCAACTAAATATAAAAGAAGTAACACAAGAAATCCCTTTATTTTTTCCAAACTCGGTTAATCAGGCACCATACAGGAAATACCGCAAATTTTGTACTCCAATGCGCTCCAAATCTAATTATACCATCAGTGAACCTACACACAAACAAACTTAGTACTTTGTGCAAGTCCTAGGCCGCAGACTAGACTGGAATAAACTCTATAAGATACTTATACATTACTGAAAATCATTGGAACCTGCCACATGCTAACTAATATTAGAATTGTATTAGTCTGAACTTATTGTAGCATTTTGATCGACGACCTCGGTGGAGCAGTGGTAAAGTGCTTGCCTCTGAACCAAGAGGTCCCGGGTTGGATCCCTGTCGGGTCATGATGACGTTCATCTATATATGTATTTGTTATAAAATATAGTATCGTTGAGTTAGTATCCCATAACACAAGTCTCGAACTTACTTTGGGGCTAGCTCAATCTGTGTGATTTGTCCTAATATATATTTATTAATATATTTGAAAGAAATATAGTGGCGGTGTAATGTATAAGACGCTCGCCTGTGTACTGAAAAGTCCAGGTTCGAATACTATTTGTGCCACAAGGGTTTGCATAGCAATCTGCCTCATGTATACGTAGTAGTTTTCATAGATCACCTCTTGCTTCCGTTGAAGGAAAACATCGTTTCATCAATTTGAAATGTGTGGCTCTTGTTCTAGAAGTTAAGGTGAGAATGATAGAAAATTGCAGCTTCAATATTTAAATATAAATATTTAAATATTAGGCATTTTTTGTCTTTTTAGGTCATCAGGACATCACAGTCGAGATTGAAACGTCCACTCGAAGATAGGAGATAGTATTGTCGATTTTTACTAATATTTTAATGATAAGGAATGAAGGGAAAATAAGTTTAGCTGTGGATTTCGAGTAAATGTTGGCGGTGTGGCCGGGTAGACGACGGCTTTCAAGTATTCTTTGTCACACCGCTCCCCACGAGTCACTTGTTCTCAAACTGGGCGCGTAAAAGGGACATGCCCACCTATTGTATCACATTTTATGCAATAAAAATAATTTATTCATTCATTCAATATATGTATATATTAGCTGCGCTCTGTGGCGTCGCTCCCGTGGGAGTTTCAGGATAAAAAGTACCCTAAGTATTATTCCAGGATATATTCTACCCGTGTACTAAATTTCATAATAATCGGTCCAGTAGATTTTGCGTGAAAGAGCATCATACATACATACATATACAGATCCTCACAAACTTTTCGCATTTATAATATTAGTGGGATTTTCGTGGTCTTCGGCTTGGTTGGCTTTTTAAATCATGCAACTGATTTTGATTTAGTTTTCAATGTTATTTAGTTTTATAAACGAAGAATATTTTGTACAATGAATACATCATCAAAGTGCTGATTAAATAGCGTGCTAATTAAACTAGATTCCTCATCCGCCCGTTTACAGTTTCATTATAAATATATAAATGAGTGTGTTTGACCTCTGACCTCAGTTTAGATGAGGTCTAACATTGTACAGTCAACATTACATCAACCTATCCAAATTCATTGCTAATTCGCCTCTATTACCGCGCCGTAGAGTATCATGAATTCATAATAAGCTTCAAAAACTCGATGTGCTGTTTTCATTTATTTATTAAGTACAACTTTGCCTATTCACTCTTGTATTAAAGATTATAGTCTTATTTAATTCAAAATCAAAATCAAAATCAAATCATTTATTCAGTAATTAGGCCTTCACAGGCACTTTTTCACGTCATATTCTAAATTAAATGATGTTTACCAAAGCTACAAACTACTAGCATTTCCGAACGAACCACTGCTGAGAAGAAATGCCGAAAGAAACTCATTCAAACAGTGTTGGTCCCTATTATGCCAGAAGGGCTTTCTTTTTTATGATTTTATTTATGGTATGATATTATTTATGATATGAATTATGATTAATCATCTTATAACTGGCTTCCAGTTGTGATATACAATTATCATAATTCATCAATCAATCAGAATTTTTGTGGTCGGCTTCAAATAGTTTGAGAAGTGTTGACACAGCGGCCTAACAATTGTTAAAGATTTTGCATACGAACACTTTCCTGACTACGTGGCTGTATCCACTGCAGAATGTTCTGTGATACTAAAGTGAGACGGATTTGGGAAGAGAGAAAGAGACAGATGCATATAAAAATGTGAAAATCAACATTTTTTAATTTAGGTACGAGTTCTAGTTTAAAAGTTTTTTATTTGAATTTGAGATGTACGATGTATCAATATTTTACTAATAATGTATGCACGATATAAAAATATTTGTATGGTTATTCTGTTTAGTTCTATTTCTTTCACTTTGCTCGAGAAAGAACGAGACAAAAACAGGAATAACTATTCCAGACATAAACAGAGATATTAATAGAAACTTTATAGGTTTATGTAAAATTAAATCAAAATTATTATTTTTGCCAGCTAGATACGTTGGTTGGTAGCCGTCAAAGTCATGTCAGATTCCTTTAGGCGACTGAACAAATTCTGTTAGTAATAACACATTCGAAAGGAAAGAAAACTTATATTCTCTCGGGCCTTGAAAGTCACGTGAATCATCTTGTATATAACATTAGTTGTGTATGTAAAATTGATGGGTAATATTCATTATAGAAAACAGAGTAGGTGGTGAAAATAAGTTTATACAAAACGTGGGTAACGTTAACCATATTTTATATACACCTCTCCATTAATAATAATAAACAAAACCTATTTTCACTAGGTTACTATGCCACGGCCACTAGTATGTTTATAATAAATTAATTGCACCAGCCAACTTTGACGTTTACTTTAACCTGCACGCCGTCGACGTTTCGCCAAAATGGCGTACTTTTTTTCTTTGGGCTGGTTAAATTTCACGTTACAGTTGTATGGGGCCACTCACTCTAAGCAGATAAATTTAGGAATTATGTAATATTAGTATAGTTTTGGGCACGCTTGAAATTCCGTCTTTAGAATTTTTCAATGGCTGCGGTTTTTGCTTACCATCAGGCAACCCTCATACTTGTTTATCCTCTATGCTATAAAAGAAAACAATAGAATGGTGGTTCTAGTTTAGTGCGAACCACACGCCGTATAGTTTTGCCTGTCTAAGATATTTTCCCGTGGATTTAAAACAACTAATTAGTATGACAGACAAAAAGCTTGACAGGTGATAGGTAAGAACAGCGTTACCAAATGGGGTTGACGTTATCCAGGCCCAGGTTTAGTCATGTAGTCATCTGGGCGTCACAGTCAAGTGTTAAATGGGAATATTCTCAGTTGATAGTAAGCAAGGTAAGACAACCATTTGACAAGCGTGGTCAGAATCGTGTAATCTTGTGGTCAAGTGAATAAGCTGAATTAGTATTATAGTCTAAATATACAGACAGGTAAAATAACATAACGTTATTTCGAAGCGTCGACATATATATCTAATACTCATATTATCTGATAATGTTGATAGGCAATCGAAATTGTGACGATAAGATCGCTACACCTATAGTGTATTCGTTCGTCAAATATTACTTGTTACCAAGGCCCTTAAGTTATAAATTCCTACTGCATTCTTAACTAGTTTTTGCCCGCGACTTCGCCCGCGCTAATTTTCCGGCATGAAAGGTCATCTATGTCCTTCTACATACTTCAAACTACATGTGTGCAAAATTTCTTTGACATATTTAGTTTTAGTTTAAAGGGAAGCTAAGCTTGAAAATTAGAAATTTTTGAAATCGTATTTTCGGTGTTTGAGTAGCTCAGTTCCTCGGCCAGGGTTGTTTAGGGTTTCTTTATTCTGTATATTATTTAATCGTCGTGGTCTAATAGTCATCATGCCGGACTGCTACACTGGAGGTCCTGGGTTCGATCCCCGGTCGGGTCAATGTGAAAAATAATCTTTTTCAGATTGACCCGGGTCTTGGATGTTTATCTATATATGTATATGTTATAGAATATAGTATCGTTGTGTTAGTATCCCATAACACAAGTTTCGAACTTACTTTGGGGCTAGCTCAATCTGTGTCATTTGTCCCTATTTATTTATTTATTTATTAAGCGATGACTAGCTTCGCTTACGGCGAAACGTATCTCGTGTGTTTATATCATACTTTCAATCCTCAACACTACAGCATTTTAAAGATTAATTTAAAAATAAAGTCATGTAAACATCGGGTCTCTAATTTTATATAATATATTCTAAATTTCAACAAAAATAGTATGTTTCGTGGGTGTGGAGAATATTTCACTGTGTTGTGTCCGTACAATAATAAAATTGTTAGTACCTACTTACCTAGGTATATTGATATAACATTTTAAAAATATCTTAAATGCAAAATAAATAAAATGTCTTAGAGTACTTTTTAGTTCGACTGAAATTGCTGGCTTCAGATAATATAGCTAACAATTTCTAAGTATTTTAATATAATCGGATGCCGGTTCAACTTCCAGTTAAACAGAATCGAAGCTCTACACAGATAAAACAAATAAATTTAATCAGGAAACTAGTACGGAACAAAACGAATTGCTGTGAGAGGATCCTACACACGTTGAAGTACAAACATTGGGTAGTTTCAAGGTATGCAGCTTTATTTTGATTCCACTGGGTAATTTTGGTACGCAACGAATATTTGAGTTAATGAATATTGACTAGTCAAAATTAGTGTTGTCCAAATGTACGTGGAATACGATAGAATTGAGGACGAAACGCTTTTGGTTTAATGGTTCAAAATTGCCCGCCTGTAACCCGAATCCCAGGTTCGAATCCTACTCGTGCCCTAGTGAGTTTGTATACAAATCTGACTATTTAACTTTTTACTCTGTTCCTGGCATAGATTTTAATTCCCAAAATGACAACTGCTTTGTCTTTTATTTCATCTATGAATTCCCTTCTTCTGTTTATCTATCCATTTTCGGGCTAAAATTTTTCCCTCATCATACATTTCATAAAGTCATCGTATCGTTTACCAAACATCATTTCCTTTTCTTGTCTCTATTGCTTTGTTTAACGTTCTTGTCTCTTTTATTTTATGTACTAGATAAAATAAAATAATATTAATCATGAAAATGAATTCCTTATTTATCTTTTTGTCCATCTAGCAAATTTTATCAATCCCATTGAAAGCAAATTTGAACGTAATTTAATGAGTATAACTTGCAACTCTCATGACAGATCAGATTCATGTTCACTTAAAATCTGTCTAACTCAACTAGGTTGTCCGGGTTCCCGGCCACCATTCAATTTGCACTGATATTATTAGGTTGAAATGTCTAATATGAGTATAATGTAAATTGTCTAGATTAAAATGGAAACATTGTTGTTGATTTTTACAAAATGTGCTTTGAGGCTAAGTTCACGTCAGAATTTTGAGATGAAAAGCATCCTATGTGCTATTAAAGGTTTATTCTAACCTTGAACCAAATATCATTGTATTATATTATTACATCCATTCTCACATTAAAATATCGCATTTGTAATATTGGTAGGGAATATATGAATTGTATTCGTATATAATCTGGGAAAAAAACCTTTATGCACGATATATACAACGTGTAAAGAGTAGAGTGACTATAGATTTCCTAATAGTTAGGTATAATTAATTTATATAATGTCTGTAAGAAAATAAAATCTTTAGTTGATGTGCAGTCAACTGTACAATATATGTGAGGTCGCGGCGATTATGTCATTGGCGGTCAAATTCGCGGAACGAGTTGCTTGATGCTAATCTGTTTGCTGGACAAACAGACGGCCCTACCATCGGTACCGTAATATTTCGAAGCGAGGATTTAGTGAGAACTTTGATTTGTCGAGTATTTTATTCCAAGCCTCACTGCGTGGCGCTTCGATCATAGCAACTGATCAACGCGTTATTGTAGCGTAAGCACGGTGACATCTGTCAATGTCAAATCAAATGTATATCTATCACGAAGGATATTTATGTAGAAATCAATAGTTCCTTTCATGTAAGAGGCGCTGTTCATTTCAACTTATATGGTATGACAAAATAAAAAAAATAGAATATGTTTAAATACATACCTATTCCTGCTGCCATTTTATTCAAGTCGCATAAAGGCATACATGACATTATTTTCACGTGTACTATTAATTAGTGCCGGTTTACTTCATATCTATGACTCTTGAATCTCACTCTTGTGAGATTTCCACTATAAAAGGTGCCGTGTGCTATTTCTAATATAGTAATCATTTTAAATCGTATCTTTCTAAACTTTACTTTTTTTTGTTTCAGGTAAATTAATACCTAAAAATACCAAGAACAGAATGGCAGCAGCAGCACATCAAATAATATTTTCAAGCAAGCTCAAAATGATTTATAATTATAATTTATTCTAAGAAGAGGCTATCATCTAGATTCTATGCCGCTCGAACGTCGGCGGTTGGGTCCACAACCAATTATCAAACATTTCTTGGCCTACAAATGTTCTTGGCTGGTTTTAGATATTGCAGTGGTTTGCCTATTGTCAGAAGTCGTAGTAGTTTCAGTCTAAAAGCGACAATTGTTTTAATGGTATTTTTAGAACCGTTTAATACAATTTTAAAATTAAAGTTTAAAAGGAACATTGAAACCAAAACGTACAATTTAAGAATACATGTGATTGATGAATATACAATTTGGTTTTTAAAATTATTTAACTATTATAAAAATAATTTTGTCGACAACGTGTCAAAGCGTATTAGATTGATTTTCAGTTCATCATTAGCACGCACTAAAAATCCTTGAAAATAAGCTTCGAACGACGGACATAAAACCCACGGACATAAAACCTAAAAGGAATAAAAATACTCTCAAAAATAAAATACAATCATTCATATTAGAGTAAAAAAATATACGTTCTCATTCAAAACCAAAACTTGTGTGTAATATTAGTTGGTATTAGATAGAATATTATAGTAAAACACAGTAGTAGGGGCGATGATCGAGGGGACGCGCCGTCCTCTGTTTGAACATCACTAACGATATGCATAGCAACTAAATTATTTAGAACCATTTGTACGTCAAAACTTCCTTTATATATTATGTTATATTAATTATATTATTTAAATTGTTAGATAATTGAAACATTTTCTTAAACCTCTAAAGAATATTAGGAGGAAACTAATACAGTTACTAAGTTACTAGGATGGTATGGCTATATTTTGATTAAGTAAAAAATGCCCGTTACTAGAAGAATTTATACGTATCAGGGGGCTTACCGTCATCTCTTAACGCGATCCACTTTACTACCTATACTGAGCTGCATCGCAAATTCGTACCATCGACTTAATTTTTTGTATGAATACGATTCATTTTAGGTTCCTAAATTGAACTGAGTTGCATTGGAATCGTTCTGTAAAAGTTGACGGTGGGCCTCCAGGAACAAAGGAGAAACAAAGATGTGAATGGATCGCATCAGAGATGCAGTCATAGGATAGTAAATGTCAGACGAAATGGACACTTTTTCTCTCACGCGTGTACGCCTTCATTCGGGGCTGTAGTGCCGCGAAGACCGGGATCAGTAAAAATAAACCTAAAAATATCGAACTTAGAGGATTACGACGGACGGACGGACATGCCGATACGATGTCAACGAAATTATTTTTATTATACGTCTATTAATAATGGAACGTTTGTTTACAAAACTGATTACGCATCACGGTGGGCCCACGATTTTACGTTTGCCACAGTTTATTAAGACATACAGTTGTCCAACATGTGATATCGTCAACATATCGAGTCTGTTATTGCTAACACTGATGTCAGATATTCAAGTCGCTTAAAGGTACCTGACATGACTTTTACCACTACCTACCTCGCCATTTAATGGCAGGTAGTCGGATACATACTAGTCAACTAAACTGTCCACCAATTTGATATCAATGTGCCTGATGTAGAACCTCTTTGAGGATTATATTGTAGTCTAACAGCTGCTTAGGCTAAATTGTCCCTTACTCGCGTCTTACACAATCCACAGGAGGATATGATATGGATGCTTCTATTCTGGGGCGGTAACAACGCAACGTTTCTGTCTAGGTCACTGTTTCGCAGCAATTGTATTAAAACTAAATACGTTAGTTAAACTTGTTACTAGGCCCGCGAACGGTAACACAGTTTGCTATTAAATTCCTGCAACTGTTTATATTCCACTGTTTATAATTAGACCAGCCTGGAATCAAAAGTATTTTGATAGTGTAAAGAAAATCTATGTAATCCAAACAGAATGGTAAAAATTTAAGTAGCGTATAATTTTATTATCTTCAAATTTTATTATGTAACTAAACTATGTTGACGACCTCGGTGGCGCAGTGGTAAGGTTCTTGCCACTGAACCGAGAGGTCCCGGGTTCGATCCCCGGTCGGGACATGATGGAAAATGATCTTTTTCTGATTGGCTCATGTCTTGGATGTTTATCTATATATGTATTTGTTACAAAATATAGTATCGTTGAGTTAGTATCCCATAGTCTCGAACTCATCAAGTCTCGAACTTACTTTGGGGCTAGCTCAATCTGTCTGATTTGTTTGAAATAAATTTATTAGTATTTATTTATTTTATGTAATTATGTAAACTATGTAATTTTATATATCATATATATTATACACAAAATCCGTATTTGTTTACGATACATAACATATATTCAATATGTTTGGTTGTTGTCGTTGCTACTACCAAAGCCTGTACGACAATATTTTGTATAGAGCGTTTGTAGATTTGCCATCGACACGCAAATAAGGAATCTGTATTATATAATATTGGAAACCACAAGAAACGAGTATACAACAAAAAACTGGTGCACAGAGAATAATATGTTTATGAATAATAGTAGATTAGAGGCCAAGGGGCTGTAAGGCATCAATTGCAGCCCGAGATTCGAGGGCAAATAGAAAAAAACCGACATTACAAGAATAAAACATTTTAAAGTAAAATATTTATATTCCCGCCTTTTTTCATTACAAAATAACCAAATAAAGAACTTTTTAAAATTTTCTTTTCAAGAACAAATTTGCTCAAGAAATTGAGCTAGATCGTTCGATATTTAAATTTGATGACTATTATACTCATGCGAAGACAAGACAGAATAGCGAAGCGACCTCTTTGGTCATTGGGCTGAATGCATGATGTCTATTGCCAGTATGATGGTTAGATGTACGCGAACTTTTTGAAAGAGTTAAGTTTTTTTTTTTAATTATTTATCGCCCTAGAGCTCTTTTAGCTACATTATTACCATAGAGCGCTTATTGGTCACCTGCAAGCTCCATTCGGGGGTAATAAGAACCTTCTTATCGAATATGAGAGATGTATAATGTCTAAAATCTTACCTATCACGTGAAATGATGAAAAAGAGATCGAAAGATCTTTGTCTAAAATTTGATACAAAATTAACCTTTTCACGAAGATGAAACCATCAAACGTCTTGTATTTTATTGCGTAACTGCCAGGGATGCGCGATCAGCAATTAACTTTACTCTTCGTATTGGTCCGTTGTAAACTAGAGTCAGATGGTTATATATGGTATCCTTATGAGGCTTCTTATACGCTTATGATAGGAAGAATTCTGAAGGCATTCCAAAGAAACTTTTAAAAAAGCATTTATGGATACTATTCCTATCTATAAGCATGTTTTTCTGGTATATTAGAATTTCTATTGGTATATTAGATCTACTCTAACAACGAGTTATGTCTTTATAGAAGCCTATTACAAAGCAATTGTCAACCACGAAAACTGTTCGCACCACCTCACACGCGCTCTGTATCCCGTGCAGTCTCCGCTGTACCGCACGCTGGCGCTCAACGCGTTCCTTAACCGGGAGCTTGAGTGTGACGTGTCCGGATGCAAGATGCTTGTCAGGACTCGGTTGCGGTTTTGTGTGATTGACGAATGTGAGTCAACATGTTTAGCACAATATTTTCTTTCTCACTAAGTAAATATTGTAATAGAATACAAATTGTGTATCGATGTATTTAATTAAATAAATGAATAATATTAGAATAAAAATAGCCAAACACAATACCACTGAATATATTAACGGAATTCAGAAGGCACGTTTTAATTGTGAAGATATTTATACCTGCTCTCATTAGGAGGCCATTAATGAGGAAACTTCATACTCTGCCCAACTAATTGAAGGGGTTAGTTGTAAATTGTATTATTTGCATTCTTGCCCCCATCGAGTAGAATAATATAGGGTATAGAAGTGCCATCTGCTGTTTTAGATCAAAATATCCATCGCTCACTTTGACAATCAATTTCTTAATGCACAGCACATTACTATATTAGCGGAGCCTGGACTCCGACGTACAATGGCTGATAATTTTTTTTTTAAGTTCGATTAAATTCTTAGCGTAATATTATTTTTGTAACATATTATATGTGACTGTTTTTAATTTATTTCGAAATCGATACAAGACAAGTCAAGATTGTGTATCCTCACATGTCCAAATAATATTTAACCTATTACACAATGTATGTATTTTAGAAAAGTAAATTTTTTGTGTAAACATCTTTAGATATTATTTATCGATTTTCTATGCACGTTAACAAAGTCATACATATTTTAACATTTACATGTAAGTTACTATCCAACTGAGACCTCGTCCCATTTCGATTTGGTCGCAGTTTGATTCCAGTTAGTAGTATAGCACTCCTATAGTTAAATTGAGATTTAGAACATCTAGACCAATCCCGATCAAGTCTTATTTGTCTACATAGTCTTATTGAGATGTAATTGGATAGATTTTAACCACAGACATAATATTTAACTTTCTAACCATAATCTTATCTAATATGTTGTGTAAGAACAAAATTTCAATATTTTTTATATACATCGAAGCGCACTTTTTTGGTGAATTTCGGTTCGAAGAATAATTTTGGTGCGCTTCGACGGGTGCGTTCATGACAAGCAATGCGCTTCGAGGAATACTTACCTCCTTTTAACACCCACGTTTTTTTAACAGAGGTTGAAATTAGTATGAAAAGCACTTCAGCTAGATGCATAATAATTTATATGATTCTCTAATCACAATAATGGATGACATTTAAATAAAATTACGAGGGTAATACACTACTTAAGTGTAATGACGGCGTATGATGACCATTGCTTGAATTATTAATATGAAACTGTAATATTCATATTTTTGGGTAAACATAAAGTGTTACATATATGGACCTATTATTGTTGAAATATTATCTTGTTATACAAATATATGTTCCTTGAAAGTAATCATTAATTGCCTCACCAATATTTTTTTGTCTTTTTCCATTATATTCTTCTCTTTCTTCATTCTTTCCACATTCCTTACCTCTAGTTGTATTTACATCCACTATCTACCTACTACTACCTATGTATATAATTTTAGGCCTTTCTCTCCCCATATCGATCCATTTATTTAAAAATGGTAAGCCCTTCTGGCATAATATAGGGACCAACACTGTTTGAATGAGTTTCTTTCGGCATTTCTTCTCAGCAGTGGTCGTTCCGAAATGCTAGTAGTCTGTAGCTTTGGTAAACATCATTTAATTTAGAATATGACGTAAAAAAGTGCCTGTGAAGGCCTAATTTCTGAATAAATGATTTGATTTTGATTTTTGATTTTGATTTTATCTATAATGTCCACTTTCGTTGTTAACTAGCTTTCTTCACGCTGCTTCGCCGGCTTTTATTTTGTATTTTCACCCCTATTACAGTCGTATAGGGTTGCTTTTTGAAATACATCTTTGATCTTTAAATATACGCATACCATTATCAACAATTAATTTAATAACTTTGCTCTTGTCTGTGGAGCATTTTCCTTTAGTTGTCAGCCGCTTTTTAAACAACATGAAATTCTAACACTTCCTTCACTTTACATACTTGAAGTTGCAATATTTGTTAAATGTAATGCTCATTTATTCCCACGCCTTTGTGATGTTGTGTTAAGGAATCATCGAGATAATTATAGATTATGTTTACACCCTTTTAAAACGGCATCACTCAGTAAAAGTATTGTAAGTATGGCACCTAAAATTTATAACAAAATTCCACAACAAAATGAAGATCACAATTTAAATTTTGATTAATTAAATTTTTATTTATAAAGCATCTGAGGTCCTTGCTGATTGATAAATGTTATTATAATTTGAAAGATTTTTTAATGATTAGATTTAGATAAAAATTATTAACTAAATTTTTTAGTTACTTTTATTTATTCGATTTTGTATTGCGGGATGAGAGCATGCTCTCCATTTAAATTTGCACACCCGTGGACGGTGGAACATGTAGGATTTAAGCTTTTCTTTTAACACCACATTGTAAAAAAATGTCAACTCACCCTTTGTCTTCCATCTAATTCTGTCCTCAGCTATCGATTTCACCTCCCTATACGACACGAAATATATTTAAATGGATACCATATTTAAAAAAATATCGACCCAGCTGTTAACTGTGTAAGCGGGACAGACAGACAGACAGACTATCGCATTTTAATATTCATATGGAGGTAGAATTTAATTCTTATGAAAACTTTTAATGTTATTAATGTCTTATATTGTTTACCTTACCAAACTACGTACGAGAGAAAGACTAGGAAATCGGAATAAAAGGTGAGGTGAAATGTTTTCTAAGATCATTATAGCCAAAGCGAAGCTTCCTTATTAACTGTAGAAAAAGGCTGTTTCATAACGACGACACACTCAATATCAAGCAACCATAAATCATTGCAAATTCACCTCTATTACGGCTTCGTAAGGTGTAGGATACGTTGAAATGTTAAATAGATAGATAGAATGGTAACGATATGATTCTATGGACACCTGTGTACTGAACTCATAAAAAGTGGGCAAGTAGTGCGAACACACATTTGTACCCTAAATACTTTTTATTATAAAAATGTGGAAACTAAATCTCTTGCGTAGGAGAGCCTCTTTAATATTTATTTAGTTTTGATTTTTAGTTCTTGTTATAGGGGCGACAGAAATAAATACATCATTTATGAAAATTTCAACTGTCTTACTACCACAATTCTTGAGATACAATCTGGTGATAGATAGATATACAGACGGACGGACAGTATCAGTAATAAGCAAGCAACCGATTTAACATAAGTATGGATCCGTTTGTAACACTATTATGCCGGCTCCACACTATCGCGGACCAGTTCCCCGAACTTGGCGAATTCAGCTTATATTGCTGGTTTTTAATTGCGGTAAACAAAAGCACTCGTACAAACTGCACGATGTTCATGCAATTGCTTCAATATCTGTCAGACTTCAGAGGTTACCGAGCACAAGATTTCCGAGCGTAAAATTAGGTTAATATCAAATTAGGCCACTTGTCATCCGCTTCATTGAATTGTTGTCACAAATTGTTCAACAAGATTGGCTTAATAAGTGTGCCGTGTGACTTCAGTTTAACTGTCCAACTAATAAAATATAATAAGTCACTTGGTCTGCTGAATTTGAAATAATGTGACCATAGAAGTGTCATTAGATGCTTTATTTTGTTTGTACGAGAGGGCCCTGAAACTTACAAAGCGTGTTAACGTACAAACTATTGGTTTACGCACAGGAACCCAATTCATTTCATCAATGTTCTTTTTAAAGTTTAACACAGCTTTCGTATATACAGAAAATCCCCATCCGAAAAGGTCAGCGCATCCATTGATTGAATATTTTCTATTGTGCTATCAACAAAAAAAAATCTTCAAATGTTTTTTTTTAAAGATTCTTACTTTTCTCGAGAACTTCGATTGCATGGGTATTTTAACTAGGTTTTTTCCGAAAAAATAGGGGCAAAATCTTACACCCTATTTCTGGGAATTTATGATTTTATAGAATGATGACTGATACTTAACTACTGTGCTTGGTTGACTACCTGGAAAACATTATTCGTAATCCATGTGCGCGCTCAATCGATTCGAAATAATTCGTCTTTTTGTGAAGTTTAAAATTACGTATTGCTTCTTACAACATACAGAGGGCACAAGGATATCTGGCTATATGACGGAATCTCTGCTGTCTAATAACATTTGACAAGAAAATTATATTAATCACTTTAAAATCTTCGGTTCTGATCACTGGGTCAGATAAAATACGGTGAATGACACTTCTGTTTGCATATTACACTACTTACACTTCTTTATTATTTCAAATTCTATGATCATGTCGTAAAACTTTCATACTAATTAATGCACATTCCTGCCAGTGTTGGCGACTACGTCTGCGTAACACCATAATAGTTCTAAGGCTAAGTATAGCGCTCCGTCGTTTTTACGTCCGTCGACAGCAACGCAGAAATTCAATGAAGTTTCGCCGTACGTCAACGCACATCATTGTCAAAACCCATAGAAAACAACGGAGCTATATCGTGCAACGGCTTTTAAATTAAATAAAGGGTTTATTATTAAGAAATTGTGTTACAGCCGTGGTGAGCATGTCAGCAGGATATATAATAGACTGAAGTCTGTAGGGTAATAGATTTCCATCATCATTAGAATTTAAAAGCTAGACTCTTGTCGATAGTGTTCATATATTTCTTTCTATTGCCAGTTTCAACTTCTTGATAGGATGCGACGCTTAGTTTTTCCTTTATCCGTTTTAATTAGCTTTAGGCTTGTTTCATGTATCTTTCTTTTCTTAAAAAAAGCCGTCGTGTCGTTCTACTTTCAATAGTAAGTATGTATTTATTTCCTATTCCAATCCAGGTAAACTTTTCAACCTTCGCCCGCACCAATTCTCAAACGCTCTCAGCTTACTAGATTTTAAGGGTTGGCAAATTTAATATGAAAATCCAAGTGCGATTTTGACTCGCGCACCGAGAGTTTCATTGTTGTTGCACAAAACAATATGGTCTGGTTAGCAACAATATATATAAATTTGACGTCTACGTGCGTCCAAACCGTGAGGGATATTTATAAACAATTGTATCTAAAATAGATTTTATAGCTTGAAACTCGTCTAAATTACAACGAACTTGGGTTCTATGATTATTTTACGGTTTGAACTTGAGGTATTTTAATCGGGTTGATTCAGAATATTGTGTTTAGACTGGGGTTTTACTATATTTGAATTTTCGTTTTGCAGTTTATTGGACGAGAATATTCCCGGTATCCTACTAACATCTATCATGGATTTCCACTTACTAAGATGCTCATTAATCTCTCTTGCTTCATCTATACCCATCACTTTGGTTACTGGTTATGAGTATTCCTTGGGTAGTGCTAATTAAGGGTGGTTCTCGGAGCGTTTCAAGCGCTGGGGACGCGCTGTCATCACAATTTTAAACATTTTGACAAATACAAGAACAACCTAATTTTATTAATTCCTTCTTCGTGAAAATGTATGGATCGTTTCTGAGAACCATCTTAATATAATCTATAGGAGTGAGACTGACACTGCCCTGACCGTGAGCACTCTCTCATTTTTGCGTTGCACCGAAGTCTAGAATTGAAGTCATTCGAAAAATTTACATTTTTTTAATAAATGGCGAACATTTTTCAACCCAACCACATGCCAGACGTTAACCCTCTTTGAGAATGTTACTGTTGCCTTAAGTCACGCCACGTCTCTTTCGCTTCGTATGACATCCATAGATAAGAACTGGTCCTCTTCTACGGCGGCACGACAGATGATCTATGATCTCCCGACGTTACATTACAATTTCCAAACGAATTTACTATGAAACGTCGGGAGCGACCTCCCCTCCCTCATCCCCCAGCCCCCTACGATTACCCCGAGTAGAAGTGTTAGTTAACCAATAGTATATATTATTAACTTTTATTTACTTATCACGTAAAGTTTTCATAATTATAGCACAAATAACGTTTCGGTCTTGACCCAAATATCGCTTCCCAAGGATGTACACATGGTTAAGATCTTTCAGCGGCTACATTGTTAAAAAAATAAATAAACGTACATTATACAGTCTATATTAATGGGTAATCTGGTCTCATAAACTATGTTCCCAATCGTTTATCTTTTATACAAATTGATCAAGGTTGTGCTGTGCTGATAGGGTTTTGGGTTTCGGGACGTCCCGTGTTTCGATATTCAAAATGTTATTTCGGGTTAGGGCTATACTGGAGCCAAGGCTAAGTTTCCATACGAGATAAAAAAAATATATATTCAAAATTCAAAAATATTTTATTTAACTCCACAAGTTACACAATAGATGACACATTGTTGGAGTCCTGGAGACTCAAACTAGGCCGGAACCTGTATCTTGGGTCACCAGGTCCCCTTGTTACTTCCGATGTTACAAATGTGAAGTTCTTTTATACATACTTATATTTTTATATATATATAATATATATAATATAGACTTTCAAAGAATTTTTTGATCGGAGACAAGAGTAAAAATATTATTTTATTTTTGCTTGTCTATTATGCATTTTCATATTCGCGGTTATACTTTTTTTTTTCTTTTCTTCTTTGTGGCAATCAAACTTCTTCAATAGAGCTCATTTTTGCCAGTGTCGAGTTACATTGTTATTGGACGATAGGATAGGATTACAAATTATTGGCAATGATATATACACTATACTACAATATATTCGGTTATACTTATATCGTACAATCAAACAATCTTTTTTTTTTTTAATCCTGGCATGTTGTTTCGCTAATCGCTTTAATACCCTTTAATATCTTTATTTTTTCTAGGGGTCTGGTCTTACAATACAGGTAAGGGCGGGTAGAAAAATAATATTATTATTTTGAATATTGAAGATTGATAGACGACCTCGGTGGCGCAGTGGTAAAGTGCTTGCCTCTAAACCGAGAGGTCCCGGGTTCGATCCCCGGTCGGGTCATGATGGAAAATGATCTTTTTCTGATTGATCCGGGTCTTGGATGTTTATTTATATGTGTATTTGTTATAAAATATAGTATCGTTGAGTTAGTATTCCCACAACACAAGTCTCGAGACTTATTTTGGGACTAGCTCAATCTGTGTGATTTGTCCTAATATATTTATTTTATTTATTTATTTATTGCTTTCGATCGGCTGACTGCGTGACGTCATCTTTAGTAAACTTTTTACACCTATAATAAATAAAAATCATGGCTTTAGTAAGTACTTAAGTATCCCATAACACAAGTTTCGAACTTACTTTGGGACTAACTTAATCTGTGTGATTTGTCTCTATATAATTAAAATTTGAGAGGAAATGTCATAGTAAATTTTGAAGATTTAGCTATGATTTTACAACCGGCCGCCTGCCTGACGTCAACCTTCTTTAGGAATGCTATTGTTGTTAGCTTAGTCGCCGCGTACGACATCCACGGGAATATAGTTGCCCTACTAGGGATCAAATGCCAAATAAGCAACGGGTTAACATAAACTAGCCGACTTCAAATAAAAGCGTATAAGGTTTCGAAACAAAATCTCGACATGAATCAGAAATGCGGCTCGCCTCTCTATAAAGCGTCATTAAGAATGTCATGATTCTGAAATAAATCGAGAGTGAAGCCGCAATTAGGGGTGTCGGGGCTTCCCGGCCAATTCGCGCTAGTCCGATTTGATCCCCCGCACGCTGCCTGCAATATAATGACGTATACAATATATAAACTACAGAAGTGCGCTGTCAAAAATTAAGAAATCCTAGTACAGTAGGTATGGAATAATTTTCAGCATTCATTCTTGGTTGCTATGCACAATTTTCGTCTAATTTAAGTATTATAATGCAAAAATTAGTTCGATACCTCTGCACGATTTACTTATTACTTTTCTCAGGACAATTCACGTTAAAGCTACTGGACGGATTTTGATGATACAAGCGTAAATATAACATGGAATATCCAACTGGGTACTGTACTGTAGCGAATAAAAATGGTTTTTATTTATGTTTTTATCATTAATATTGTTTAGTTCTTCGTGGCTTGTAACATTTTTAAATGCCTATTTTAGATATTACAATTGGAATAGGGTAGTTGCCATAATTTCCATTAGTAAAATAAAAAAAATGGACTTGTATGACAGTGTCACAAGTGAGGTGCCATTTGTTGCAGTCAAAAAGCGTTCTAATTATATTTTAACGAGAACAAAAATACTATAAAAAAAAGTGATCAATTAAAGTGACATTTGATTATCGTGTTTCATTATGTGCATACGTTTGTACATTTTATTTTTACGCTCGTCCCATTACTATTCTCTGCCTACCTCGGGAAACAAGCTTGTTCAACATGAACGGGTGATACATGTTTTATTCTAGGCTTTCTTTATTTTGTCTCATCGCTTTACTCGAAGTCGACAGTCAGCTCGGACATGGGGTCGAGCTGCGATGTTGGAAAAAGTTTAAAGTTGCAGTTTTGTCGACCCGTCGAGCTCCAGATGGCTATTAATTAGTAACAAGTTACAACGTGATCAGTTTTCCTGCGACATGCGGCTCCGACGGAATAGAAACACTAACCATCCAGTGAATGTCACCGGGCAACTGATTCGCTTCGATTGTCATATATTTTCTATCTGTATCAATATAATTTTATGTATACTTTTTGACCATGTACAGTCAAGAGCACATCAAGTTGTCCTGCATGACGTAATAGCGGCGAAATTGCAATGAATTTTGGTAGGTTGATGTGCTGTTGACTGTACTTTGTAAGAAACAATAATGGGCTTGATAGATGTTCAAATGAGTTTCTTTCGGCATTTCTTCTCAGCAGCGGTCGTTTTGAAATGCCAGTAGTTTGCAGCTTTTTCAGAAATTACTATACAATATAAAATTTGACGTGAAAAATGTGTGTGATGGTCTAATTTCCGAATAATGATTTGAATTTGTAGAGAGACGAAACGACCTTTACCGTTGAGATGAGAACAATTTGAGCGTTCTGAAATTTTTATTTTATCATTTACCGTTGTAACCCTTAAAGAATTTGTTGAGAGATCCTATTGGAGGTTAGCTGGTGACCTTGTAGATCCTCTTCGTGTTAAGCGTGGGTAGAGTAGGTATTCGGTATAGTAAGGCTTAGCGATTGGTCAACACCGTTTTGGTCCCGCCCACATCCAACGACCTTTTGGCAAAAGGCGCAATGCCGAATTTTATGACGCCACCAACACGCCGGCGCCAACCCAACCCAAGATGAGTGTGAGGACAATCAAATGATGCTGATAAGATAATGCTGCTTTCTATGTTTGAATATATACTATTCTGCATGTGCCATTCAAATATCCTTTCCGTTTATACCACCAGGCAATATTTTCAAGGTCTATTCGAGTGATAAAAATAAGTCTTGTTGGAATTTAAATCTTTGATGTTTCAAAGCTTTTATTTTTAGTTCAATTTTGAAGCAGACATATTTAACCGTCTGAGCTGAAATTTTGTACACACTTTTAGTATATATCACCTGATAAGCATGAACTGATGATGCATCCAAAAACGGTTCCTGAAGAGAGAACTCCTCGCGGTTTACTGCACGCATATTATTTTATTGACAACCTCGGTGGCGCAGTGGTAAGGTTCTTGTCACTGAACCGAGAGGTCCCGGGTTCGATCCCCGGTCGTGTCATGATGGAAAATGATCTATTTCTGATTGGCCCGGGTCTTGGATGTTTATCTATATATGTATTTATTATAAAATATAGTATCGTTGAGTAAGTATCCCATAATACAAGTCTCGAACTTACTTTGGGGCTAGCTCAATCTGTGTGATTTGTCCCAATATTTTATATTTTATTTATTTATTTTTATTGCTACGCATAAGATCTCTCTCTGACAACAATGAAATCTTGTGTTAAAGATTACATTTAAATAACTTAATATGTTCATAAGCCACGCACGAGAAAATATATGGAGTTCATAATATTTATATTTGGACCGTACAATACAATAAACATATGTGCAGATGATATTTGTCGTATATTTATTAGAACAACAAATTACATTAATAATACCAACGTATTATTTGCATGCGTACGCTGAAAAACTAACGGTGTTATTCGATCGAAGAGATTATATCTGGGACATTAAGACAAAATAAATTTAATAAAATTATATTGTTATGTTTACGGCGTTGGCTCGCAGACGGACAACCGTCTGCGCCTATATTTATTGTATTTAAGAGGGCCAGAGATTGGTTTTCGTCCAATATGTTCCTAAACTGATGTAAACTCATATTTGGTAGGGACAGACTGGGAAACCTATCAAATAACATGACTTTTAGTTTCAAATTCATTTAACCAGTACAAAACATACAACAACACAGAGCTCTCACTAATTCAATGGTAACAATACAGGGCGTCCAACAACACAAAGCCATTGTGAACAAGCAGACATGTCCAAAATCTCTAAAGAACTTTGCCAAGCTGAGGATTTGTGGATACAAATTTGGAAATAAATGGTAACAGCAGAAACACGGATGCTTCCTCAACGTTAAGAGAATACCGTGTTGACAATTAAATATAACTTTATTCCTCTGCGCTATTCTTAATTTTCTTTCCTTACTTTTAATTTTTAGCACTTCTCTATCCTCTTTAGCCCTTCCAGTCTTAAATGCTTCGACAAAAGGATGATCATTGATCGTATCTGAAATAACGTTGAACCTGGTAGATCCTGCAGCAGCATAATCCAATTTTAGTTTTGCAAATCTATACTCTTCACTTATAGCCTTTTTTATTTTTAGAAATGTTCCATTTGGATCTCTTGCTCGGTCTTTTACGTAATAATAAGACGTTTTGGGTTTGAAAAGTAAACGGCCGGATGCTTTTAACAACCCAACAGCACTTCTTCCAGTAATAGACACAAATATCTTACAAACCTCTGCGATAAGAGATGTTTCTTCAGAGGTATTGCCTCTAGATTCCATCAATTCCTGGATTTGTTTCTGTTTTAACTTTTGGTCTTTCCTCCATTTCTTAGCAGCATTTTTACTATCTTTTTCCAATTCTTTTTGTAATTTCTTCTCAGCTTTATATTGTTTTTTACTCATCATTTTTTCTTTTTTCATTTCAAGTTTCTCATCATTATGTTTTTGTTTTTCCCTTTTTTTTAAATCCCTAAGTTGTTGCTTTTCTAATGATTTTATTTTTGTTTTTTGAGCCTTTTCAGCATGCTTTTTCTTTTTTAATGCCTCACGGTTTTTCTTATTTTGCTTTACTAAATAAGCTGTTCCCTTTTTTGCGATTTTCTTTTTTACCCTAACTGACGTTTTAGGTTGTTTCTTATTAACTGATCTCCTGTTTTTTGATGCTTGTCTCTCGTTTGATGCTTGTCTCTTGTTTGATGCTTGTCTCTTGTTTGATGTTTGTCTTTTGTTTGATGTTTTCACTTTCTTATTTGTTGATATTGATGATTCAACTTTGTCATGTGTTGATTTGGTTTTCTGTGATACTACTTTAACCTGTCTTTTGTTTGATGGTTCAACCTTGTTATGTGTTGATGATTTACTTTTATTTTGAACTACTTCAACTTGTCTCATTTTTGATGGTTTAACTTTGTTATCCGTTGATGATTTGCTTCTCTTTTGAACTACTGCAATTTGTCTCTTGTCTGATGCTTTAACTTTATTTTTTGTTTTCTCTGGAGCAAATTCGACCTGTCTCTTTTTTGGTGTTTCAACTTTGTTATTGGTTGAAACGCCCTTTTTCTTTGCAACTAATTCAGGCTGTTTCTTAATTTTTTTGGCCAAACACTGACACTCACTCGGTATAATGCATTTGCAATTAGATTGCCCACGAAGATTTTTACTAACCGAATTTAGATTTAGTATGCATTTCGGAAACAATTTATTGAAAAATCTTTTTATATTATTTTCTTTTTCAGCTTTATTAAATGTGATTGTTGTTGAACTTGGTTTCGCATTTGGTTTAAAAGGTTTACTTTTATTCGAAATTGTATCAGGGTTTGTAATGTCTACTCTGTGATAATTATATTTTTTATTTGATTTCATTTCCTTAGGAACAATGTTATCAGATTTATTTGTAGTAATTTTTTGACCTTTCGGCCAGTTTGATTTCTTTTTCTTTTCGCTTCTTTTCCTCATAGTATTTCTATTTGATAACAAATTATCTGATTTACTATAGACTTGGGTATCTTTTCTAATTAAAGTGTTTTCACCACATTTACAGTTTAGATTATTGTCTTTAGGTTTAAATTGATTTTGTAAATTGCCTTCAATTGAAATTTGTATACCTTTATCTATCTTCGTTTTTTTTATATTTTTATCAAATTTCTTCCGAGATTTATGTGTTCTACTTCTAATCAGTCTTTTTCTGAAGTAATCTTGAACTAATTCACGAGATTTACAAATACATTGTGGATTCGGATGTAATGTGCCCATATATTTTACTGTATCTTTCACTTGTTTTTCATTTTTAACAGTCATATCGATTGGATCTACATCTATGTTTAATGTAGGGTAACATGATCGGTCGACTGTTTGACCTTCCACTATATTGCATGTAGGCTTTTTGCCATATTCCATTAAATTACTTTTCATTACGCTACATGAGCAGTCACCTCTGTTTTTGGTTGCCTCAGAAGTCATCTTATTACATGAACAGTCATCATTACGTCGAATTGCGTCACACTGCCCTCCATTTTGTTTGTAAATATTTGTATATTGATTTTGAAGTTGAATTTCGTTAATGAGATCATCATTATAACATGCGCAATATTTACCCGGTCGCAAGCATGTACTTTTACATTTACCGCCTCTACATGCCTTTCTTTTTCTTAGGAACTCATCTAAAATATTGCGATGCTCACAAATACATTCTTCTATGTTTGCGTAACCTAACGTTTTCAATTGATTTTTTACTTGTTTTGGATTTAACACCTTCATATGGGTGTCATCAACATTCAGTACTTTTACATCCAATGTAGGGTCACCTGTTTGTGAAATTACACTACATTTCTTAACACCAGATTTAGGTTTTTTCACTCGTTTCAATGTACTAGACAAGGGATCGTCGTCAGTTTTTTCAATTTCTTTATTTATTTCTGCATTAGGGGAAATTTGTTCAGAAGTTCTTATTATATTTTTTCCCGGCTTTTCTTTACTTTTCTTAATCCATTGTTCATCGCTATATTTTATTTCATGATCTTCGTTTGTAGCTAAAGATGGTTTATTATGTCGATGTTTAGGTGACATCGTTAATGTTAATCCTTTTTCATTAACAAATTCTTTATCTCTTCTTGTTTTTATATTAGTTCGATCTTTTTTGTCAATTGTATTAAAACGTTTTAGAAAATTACTCAAAATTGGCGCCTTTTGCTTATTAGAAGTAAAAGAATATTGGCCACTATTTCTACCACCCTTGTAGCGTTGTTTTGATATTGACTCTGTCTCCGTCGTGTCGTAAGATTTATGTTTTAATTCTGTTTTTAAAATAGTATTATCAATATTGTTATTATTTGTATAGGCTGTATCGTCGTTTTGATTTTTATTTAATTTTCGTTTTTGTTTCATTCTAAAAATATTTCTGATCTTATGACTTCTTTCTCTGGAACTCATGGAGAAGTTATTTTCAACAGAATATTGGCCACATTTTCTACCACACTTATATCTTTGTTTTGACATGTCTCTCTCATCTAATGTATTTAATGATGATTTATGTTTTAGATCCCTTTTTGTGCCGGATATATCTTTGTTTCGTTTTTTTTTCAATTTTCGTTTCTGTTTCCGTCTAAAAATATTTCTGAACTTATTATTTCTTTCTGTGGTACACTTGGAGAAGTTTTTTTCAATATATTTTGAAGTAATTGAATATATGGGATTTTGTCGAGATCTATATGGATCTATATAATAATCCAAATTCGGCATGTCTCTATATTTTCTAACATGTTCATCAAGATTATCTTCAGTTAAATAACATGGAGGAGATGGTACACTCGTCCTACAAGTAATTTTTTTAGGAGTGGAAA
Organism: Plodia interpunctella; assembly: GCF_027563975.2. NCBI lineage: Eukaryota > Metazoa > Arthropoda > Insecta > Lepidoptera > Pyralidae > Plodia > Plodia interpunctella. The sequence goes on along the minus strand of NC_071324.2, from coordinate 1,363,110 downwards.
TTTTTTCACTTGTGTGAATATAACCTTGGTTCATGCTACCAGTATTTTCATGTGGAATACCATTTTCGTGAGGTTCAGTCGAATGATTTTCTCTATAAATTTTTGTAGGCTTTGCAGATTTTTTTGGATCACATTTTTTTCTATATTTAAATATAGAAAATATATTTTCAGATTTGATTTTCTCGTCTTTACATTGTGACAAATAATGACATATATCTTCACATCTTAAATTTTCATCAATTCCTTTCTTCTTAAGTCTTGGATCCTTTAAATTTTGCCGGCCATAGTAACAAGAAGCGTTACAACGATATATTTGCGTCACATGCCTTTTTTTCCGAAATGGTGACACAGACGTACTTGCGTCACAGTAATACACAACAACCATCCTAATTTATTTCTTCGAAATACCAAACTGCAGTGTTATAATGCCTAAAGCATCATTCTCAACTGCGTTGAGTTGAGAACATAATACTTGCGATTTTTCATTTCTTACAATATGCCTTTTAAGTTTTTACTACATAATTAGGCACTATACTTTTACATAATTAGCCATATAAACTAAAATTTAATATCAATGCATATTTAAAAACAGCGTTTAAACACCGCGAATTTAGTACCCGTTTATTCTGAAAATGACAACTTTGACAATGTAAACATAAAAGTTTTTTTCATTACCCTACCTAGATACTCTTAGGCTTTAACTGCATAGATTGAATATAGCTAATTACAAGTCTACAGAATCTGTGGTAGCTCGGCTGCGCCCCCGCCGATTTGAATAAACTCATTTTATAACTTATCAAATGAAATCTTTACTATGTAGATTTTATTTCAATAAGAAGTTTGTTACTTTGTTTATAATTAACTAGATGTTACCCGGGCCTTCGCTTTCGTAGCAATTTTGAGATAAAATATAGCCTATAGCAATCTTAGATAATGTAACTTTCTAATGGTGAAATAATTTTTGAAATCGGTTCGGTAGATTCGGAGATTACCCGCCTTAAACATATCAACTCTGAAAGTCACAAACTCACAAACGCTTACCTCTTTATAATAATAGTATAGATAAGTATAGATTAAAACTTCCCGCAATAGGTAACCATATTTTCTTTCTTCAAATTTTCCTGTTTTGGATGTCTTTACCTAGGGTTTACTATAGAGGTATTGAAGAGTCGCTGCTGAAGTGTCTATACTCAACGAGAACACTTTGGCTGTCGAGTAATTCCGATAAGAAAATTAGAAATTAGTAGAAACAGCATGAAATTAGTAGGTTCTCCGTACAACTACTATTTCCTTGATTAAAATAATAAAAAAAAATTAAAGCTTCAAATTTTTACGTTATGCTCTGCGGCGGAGGCACCATGTTCAAAACACATCAATTATACCCATAGTAGGCGTTCGTCAGACGAATATTTCTAAAATTATTTTATGCATAGATTTAGTAAGGGCCCCGAGCGTACCGTAAAACCAAATGCACATAGTAGTACCTACTATGTGCATTTGATTTTACGGAAAATTTTCAAAAAAATATTTTGTACTTGTTCCAACCGCAGTGAAGGTTTCAAATTTGCCAAACAGGATTATTTCCATATGACAAAAGATACTTGTCGCTTAGATATAGTGACTAATTCAATTCATACTTTTGTATTTTTCACCTTTTATGCATAAGTATCTTACTATTAATATCTTAGATTCATAGCAAATTACAAGTTAAACAATAATGGATGGATTAATTACACGTTAAAATAAAACAAATAAAAATAATTTAATTCAAGCCGTACAAAGCATACAACAACATAATCCTCTAGCTAATTCAAAAGCAACGATACAAGGCGTCCAAAAACACAACGCAAATGTGAACATACAAACATGGCCAACATTTCTTAATAATATTAAAAAACTAAGACATTGCGGATATAAATCGGGCCATATATGGTAAAACCATAAGCACGGGATTTTTCTTAATGTTAACAAAAACCCACAACGAGATAATGCTAAACTACGTCTCTTCTTGATTCTCAATTTTCTTTCTCGTCTCTCAGTTTGCAGCGCCTCTTTTTCTTTTTTGGTCCTTGCATTACGAAATGAGTCAACAACTGCATTGTCTTTAACTGTATCTTCTAACACATTAATGGTATAAGATCCCGCAGCAGCATATTGCAGGCGTATTTTCATAAATCGTAGTTCAGTTGCAATAAATTTCGAAACTTTCTTGAATGTACCTTTCGGGTCATTTGATCTGTCCCGAAGATAAAACCAGGTCGACTTTGGTCTGACAACTGAGTGGTAGGTAACTTTAAATAACATACGAGTACTTCTACCTACCGTAGTAAGAATGATCTTACACAGCTCCGCAGAAAAAGACCTTTCTTCAGTGGAAGTGCCTTTTGATTGTATTAGTTCTTTAATGTGTTTCTTTCTTAATTTTTGGTCTTTCTTTCGTTTTTTAGAAGAACTTTTCATTTCACGTTTCTGTTCCTTTCTTACTTCTTTATCAAATTTTTTACGTTCTTTTTTAATTTGTTTTGTTTTCTCTTTTGACCTTTTTTTCATTTTTTTACGTTTAGTCTTCATCTTTCTTTGTAGTGCTTTAACTTTTTTCTTTTTGCTTTTTCTATTTTTTTTATTTTTTATTTTTACTTTAAGTTTTGATGCGTTCGCTTTTTTCTTTTCACTGTTATCCGTCTTCTTCATTTTATTTAAATTAGATTTGTGTGCTTTAAATTTTTCCTTTTTACCATGGCATTCATAAAATTTCTTAGTCATTAGTTTAATAATATCCAATATCATATTACTTTTAGGACACTGACATTTAGAGTGATGCTTTAATGTTTTTATGGAATTATTGATACTTCTATTAGTAATATCCGCAGCAATATCATGTTTAAAATATTTTGTTTTATGGTATCTCTCGAGACCTTTTTTACCAATATTCTTATCAATATCATTTTTAGAATAAAGTGACTTAGTATCTGTGTTAGTTTTTTTTTTCTTAGGATTTTTAGAATCAGTTTTATCTACATTTTGAATTGTATATTTTCCTTTTCTTTTGGGTATAATAATATTTTCAGAACGGATAGATGTAATGTTGTTATCCTCGAGTGAAATTGTTTTTTTCGCGGCTCGTAATTTTGGTTTAAATAACTTTTGAAGTAACCGATTATCAGACTTACTTTGAATTTTACGTTTAAATTTTGATTCTTTGTCTTTGGATCTTGTATTTACATTATGACAAACATCTTGTCTTGTATTGTATTGCTTTTTTATCGATGATTTGATTTCATCTGAATTAAGGATGGACATATCATTTTTATTTAATTTAATTACAATTGGATTGTTTGATGTTTCTTCGACTATTGGAAACATATTTTTACAGTTTTTAGGTTTCACGTTATTCAACGTGGAGTGTTTTTTTCTACAGCTTCGTCTAGAAGTAGATGTTGATAATAATTTTGCAAAATAATTATTTTTAGGTTTTTCGTAAAACCCATTTCTACACTTGTCAACATATTCATTACATTTGCAAGAAATATTTGCAATTTTTTTGACGATCTTCTTTTGACAAGTACTATCATCACATGTATTATTTTCTCCATAACGATTCATTAACTCACGAGAGGGGCAATTACATTCTTGATTATCTTTAATTTTATTATTTTGTTTTTTTATGGACGATTTTATTTCATCTGGATTAAGGATAGACATATCATTCATATTTAATTTCATTAAAATTGCTTTATTTGATGTTTGTTGAAGTGTTGGAATATTGTTTTTACAGTTTTTGGGTATCACGTTATGTAACTTGGAGCGTTTTTTTCTACAGCTTCGCTTAGAAGTAGATGTTGATAATAATTTTGCAAAATAATTATTTTTATGATTTTTGCAAAACTCATTTCTACATTTATTGACATCTTCATAACATTTGCCAGAAACATTTGCAGTATTTTCGTCGTCGAGCCTTTTTGGACAAGTATTGTCATTACATGCATTATTTTCTGCGTAACGTTTCAATAACCCACGAGAGGGACAATTGCATTCTTGATTATTTTCCGGTTTATTACTTTGTCTTTTTATCGAAGACTTTATTTCGTCTGGATTAAGGATAGACATATCACTCCTATTTAATTTCATTACAATCGCGTTGTTCGAAGTTTGTTGAAGTGTTAAGATATTATTTTCACATGTTTTAGGTTTTGCGTTATATAAGCTGGAGTCTATTTCTCTAAAGCTTTGCCGGGATGTAGTTGTTGATAACAATTTTGCAAAACAATTGTTTTTATGTTTTTCACAAAACTCATTTCTGCATTTATCCACATCTTCGTGACATTTGCATGAAACATTTTTAATTTTTTTGATGACTTTTTTTTTACAAATGTTTCTTACGTTACGTTTTGAAAATTCACGAGAGGGGCAATTACATTCTTGATTATCACCTAAGTTATTATTTTGTTTTTTTGTGCAAGATTTTATTTCATCTGGATTAAGGATATCGTTCATATTTAATTTCATTTGAATCGCATTATTTGATGTTTCATGAAGTCTTGGAAAAATATTTTCACAGCCTTTAGCCTCCGCTTTATATAACTTGGAGTGTTTTTTTCTACAGCTGCGCCTTGAATTAGATGTTGATAATAATTTTGCAAAATAATTCTTTTTATGTTTTTCATAAAACTCGTTTCTACATTTATCAACATCTTCATAACATTTGCAAGAAATATTAGCAATTTTTTTATCCAGTCTTTTTGGACAATTATTATCATTACATGTATTATTTTGTACTTTATTTGTCAAAAACTCATAAGGAGATATACATTCCTGTTTTTTTTCTCTTTTTTTATTTCGCTTTTTTATAAACAATTTGATTTCATCTGGATTATGAATAGACATATCATTCATATTTGATTTCGTTTGAATCGCATTGTTTGAAGTTTGTTGAAATTTTGGGATAATATTTTCACAGCTTTTAGGTTTCGTCTTGTATAAGCTGCAGTCTTTTTCTCTAAAGCTTCGCCGGGAATTAGATGTTAATAATAATTTTGAAAAACAATTATTTTTGTGATTATCACAAAACTCATTTCTGCATTTATCTGCATCTTCGTAACATTTGCATGAAACATCTTTTATTTTATTGATGAGTCTTCTTTTATCATGACATGTATTATATTTTGCTTTACTCTTCAAAAACTCATGAGAGGGGCAAATACAATTCTGTACGACTTGTATTTTTCCAGAGGTTTTAGTTTTTTTGTGTATTTCTGTTTCATTTAATCCACCCACTTTTCTGGAATGAACTTTGATAGAGATGGATGGTTTACTAGTAGGTTCAGTTATATCTTGAAAATAAGTTGATGATTGATCCAATTTTGGCAGTGAACAAAGCGTCTCTCGACTTTTTTTATTCAATTTTTTAGTATTATTTCTTTTACATACTTCGACTATTCCATTACGAGCGTTACGTTTATAAGTAACTTTATGACATTCTACAATTCTCTCTGTATTTCTTTTATTACATGTCGACACATGTTTTTTATTTGCTTTCATTGTATTTGAAATTTTTGTTTTTTTGTAACATTCCTTATTGTTGAGTTGTGCCCGTTTTTTTTTATGTAATATTTTCCGTAAAAGACAATTACATTTTTTTTGTATTTGTAAATGAAATCCATTGGTAACGGGCTTTGGTTGATAGTGATTTCGTGCCACGTCTTTGACCATCATATTATGTTTATTTCGACGTGTTTGACATTTAGACCCACAATTCGATGTGATTTTTTTTGTCTGCTTGATTGATGGATTATTTTTATAATAGCAAGGGCATTTTTTACAACTACACTCCACATTTATTTTACAATTAGCTGCATTTTGTTTATGTTTATATGATGGATCATTTATATAATAGCATCGGCATTTATTATTTCCATGTGCCTTTCTTTTTTTGTGTGTTTTGTCTCTATCTCCACATATTTTCTTTTTTTTTTCGATGCAAATTTTTGTACAGACCGCTTTCTTTTGTGTTTGTTTACGTGACGGATAATTATAATAACATTGGCATGTCACGTCCGACTTGCTATGTATGTTAGGGTCCCAGAGATTTGAGTCTTTATCTCCGTATATTTGTATTTTGATTCCAGAAATTGTTTTTAAACAGTTCGCTGTATTCTGTTTGTATGCTGGATCGTGTATACTATAACACTGGCATTTTTTATTACCACGTGCTCTTTTTCTTCTTTTGTGTGTTGTGTCTCCGCACCTATTCCTTTTTCTCTCTGAGTTGTTTTTTATACAGTTGGTAGCATTTTGTGTTTGTTTACATGATGTATCGTTTATGCGATAACATTTGCATTCTATATGACCAAACGCTTTTCTTCTTTTGTGTTTTGTGTCCACATCTCTACACATTTGTATCTCAGTTTGTGTATGTGGTGATTCCCAGTTTTGTCTTACCATTGGCATATTACTGGATTTTCTATTTGACTTTCCTGCTGCATCATGCATTGCGGCATTGAACAAAAAATTATTTATCGAGTCATTCACATAATTACGTTGGCCTTTTTTAAGACCATACGCTTTTGTGGCAGGATTGCATAATGTTTGTTTTCCACAGTACAATTTCATTAAAGATTTGCAATTTTGCCTTGCTATAGACATGTTGTATAATAACTGTCTATCCACGTTGTGAGCGGCATCTTTGCAGCTTTTCGAAACTGTTTTTATGCAGGTTGCAATATTTTTCTGTTGTATCCTAAATGATATACCGGAGTCAGTACGTTCTGTTGTTTTTTGCGTTTTTTTTCGCTTCTTCTGATTTTTCTTGCCACAATAGGATACACTGCATCTATATATTTGCGTAACATGATTAACAAAAAAGGAAGGAACAGAAGTACTAGCATTGCAAAAGTATATAATAACCATTTTGTCTGTACTGTTTATTAAGAAGAAACGAGAAGATTTTTCATTTTTTATATCATATTCTTTTGATTTACGACATTCAAAATGATAATTTACTTATTTTTGTAATTTTTATTACATATTTTTTGTTTGAAAAATATACTCGAAATTCACTAGAATTTGTTGTATGCTTTGACTTTGGCCTTTGAGATAGGTATCAATTCGGTTTTTTTAATATTGTGGTGTCAACGTTAGACCAAACGTTGTTTTTGCCAATGTCAATAAAGACAATGACACCATATAGCATTAAAGGCCATGGATTTAGTAAGTAAGTACTTAACGACGAAGTCTTCGGAGTACCTACTAATTCCATGGTAAAGACATAGAAAACTATAGAGAACCGAGAAACTATAGAGAACTCTTTCCCATTCTTCTCGTGAATTTTTAATATGCGTTTTCTATGTTTATATGTATAAATGTAGCATGGAATTAGCGTAGCACTTACAAATTCAATGGTGGCTACTACGCGCGCGGGGCCCTTTCTAAATCTATGCCTATTACAATGGTCGCGTTTCGTTGACGTCCAAATGACGTCCGACGACACACAATGTGAAATGTTTTAGCCCAAGTTTAGACGTACGTCAACGCACGACAGCGTCAAAACCTATAGAAAACAACGGAGCACGAAGTACCAAAAGAGATGATGATATTATAGATATATGAAAACATGTATAATATGATAATTCACTATGTCGAAGCACGACGGACCCGCGCGCGTTGCCAAATCTATGAAGCAACGCGCGCGGAGCCCTTTTAAATCTTTGATAGAGCACGACGAATCTGCTACAGATCTTATTACATCCATACGAAGTACTCTATCAACATATATGTACAAAAATTAAAAAAATACCAGTCATAATATAAAATCTTAAAACGTTAATAAAAATATTTTCGCACCATTTAGAAGCATCTGTTCTATCATTTAGAACGTTGCCGAGTATGTCTATTAATATAGTATCGTAAACGTCGACTCCTGAAGTATAAGAAAGTATACTTACTAAATCCATGACTATACTTTCTACCTTCTATACTACAAAATATTTTTTTGTGGATTTATTGCACAATAGAAACTTGTACACTTTCAGATATCCAGAACAGAAGACCTATATCTGGAAGGCGAGGAAGATGCGTCGAACGAATTCCTGGAAGTGAAGGACACGGACACCGGCATAGGCAGTCATCTCCGGAGACTCAAGAGGCAGTGGTTCAATTTCTTCGGTGAATTTCGTTTTTCCCTTTATAAATACGTAGTAGTAAAAAAAGAAATTATTGTGGTAGAAAAAGGGGGAGGCCTTCGCCCAGCAGTGGCAACAAAACATCCACATACTAATAAAGTTTTCACTTGGAACAGTAAAAGTTTAATAAATAAATGAATATAATTGTAAACGACAAAAATGCATAGCACAGATAATGCTGGAGTGTACTCCTTCATGCTTTATAAGATCCAGTTAACAACTTCACCTGAATCGCAGCTGAAACTCTGATGGATCTCTAAGTTTACCTCTCTCTCATCTCCACCGCCGTGAAGCGTGGTGAAAAGAAACTTAAAATAAAGATTAGCTTGTGATTTTACGACCTGGCTGATGTCATTCCTCTTTGGGAATATTATTGTTGCCTATAATTCTATGTGTCTCTTGTACCCTCGTACGATGTCTGGACTGGACTGCTTCTATTCTAGTGCCTGACAAGAAGCCAAAAATACAATTACTTTAAGTACAATATAATAAAAGGAAGAAACTACAATAAAAAAAAATTGTAAACTTTCAGAACCATTCTCTTCAAGCTCAACGACCACTGAAAGTCCAGATTTGGAGGAGACTGCTACGGAAGATACCGAAGACAGTGATCTGAAGTAAGTATCTCGTCCATTCATTCATGCGCTTGTTGCTTGTTCATCATCATCATATCGAGTATATTAAGACTGGAGTAAAGGTATCTGACATAACTTTTAAGATTACCTATGCCGCTATCCAGTGGCAGGTAGTCGGATACACAATAGTGAAGTTAAACAATAATTGAAATCTCGGCTGATTGATCGGCTGAAGTTAGGGGTCCGAATGAGAAATAAAGAAATAAATATTTCTAGTATAAACATTCATCAGTGATTTTATGACCAGCCGCCTGCCTGCCGTCAACCTTTTAGTGCTCTTGTTGCCTATCATCTGCTAAGGATGTTTTTATCCCTAAGTCGCCTTGTATGACTTAAACGGGAGAATATGTTAAAATATTAACGTATTTTTGTACGTAATCAATTTTGTACGACCTATTAACTGTATCTAAACAAATAGTGTCTATGATGAATGTTTAAATTAATCTCATTTCCTAACTCTACTACGTTTAAAATGTTACATTAATATATAGAAAAAATACTAATAGAAAAAGTACTAAATCGTTATTTTAACCGTTTCAGGGATGATCTTGATGACCATTTTGGATCAGGGTTTCCGGACAAGGTCGAACCAGATCATAAAGAAAGTAAGTAAATTTTTTCTATTAATCATAATAGTTCTTACTTTTGTATAAAGTCGAAGACGTGGGCAGACGAGTGGCGCAATTTAAGTGGAAAGTGGGAATTTGGCTGGAAGCGAAGACCATCGTTGGACACGACAAATTGATGCTGCAATGGTTAAACCTACATGTTTTACCGAATATAGGTATGCAAATATAAATAAATAAAGAGGAGCATGCTATTCACTACAAATCCAAAACAAAAAAATAATTATAATGTACTTATACTAGCCCTAAATTCTATCCGAGTCTATCATTAAAGAAATCATTTAAAGTATAATAACATTTATCAGTTAATAAAGACTTGAGGTGCTTTTTAAATAGATTTAAATTTGAGCTTTTAAATTGATTTGAAATTTTGTTGTAAATTTTCGGTGCCATACATACTATGCTATTACCGAGTAATAGAAATAATAGAGTAATAGAGTAATAGAGTCTTCTCATTGATTATGCTCCGTGATGACATATACTCTTGGCCAATTACAGAAACTCTTCGAGTGACCTTCGTGGTGATGGAGCCTTACCAACACGAGTACTCCAACAGAGATTCTCCTCAGTTCCGGAACTTCTCGCGAACCATCGCGGACGCCGTGGACCAGCTGTACGAACCACTTGGGACCAGAAGGACCAGCCTTGTCCGCATCCAGTAAGTAGCCGTTTTAAAACTCGTTTCCCGCTCTCTAGCGCCACTAGGTCTAGGAGCCCAGGGTCAGCTTTCCTACATTTTCTACATTTGGAATTAATAAACATGGAGCGCAGCGAATCTATTAAAATAAGTCATAATAGATTTTGCAATCGGTCTCCTGCCCTCTTTGAAAATGCTATTGTTGCCTGACGACTGACAGGGCTTTGTGCCCCTGGTTCTATTCCAGGGTGGAACTACACGCCACATTTATGTGTAGGTACGGTTTGATAAATAGTCTCTATAGTAATCAAACTTGCAAAGCCATGTATGTAGTTCACTTTATTTCCCGGCATTTTTATAACAAATGCAATCAAACTTTCTATCATTTTCTGCTTGGATTCATAATTTAATGTCCTAGGTAGGTTCTGCAGAGAGTCATATAGCCTTGACAGCTGATAATGGCATATTCAAGGAGGATTTACTTCAGGCAGGCGACCCGTTATAAAATCACAGTTGAACCTTAAAAATTTTGTACGTAATTTTTTAAACTAGCCACAGGCTTTGCGGCGTCACAGCTCCGAATGATATTGGGAACATTCGAGGATGAAAAAGAGAGTAAGTTGATGCGATTTGATCGGATAGTTAGACTATGTTAGGAACTATTTCTTGCGTATCCTAGTATCGATATTGATTATAGAAAAAGAAAGCATATATTTGAAGCATAGGTACCATAGATAAAAGAAATATATACATAAAACAGTTTTTATATTACTGTGCAAGCATACTGACTCGCTTGATTGCATATTGGAAAGAAGTCATTGCAGACTATTAACGCCTGTAACACCAGGGCTATCACACACGCGTTGCCTGCATGGAACTAGATGTAGGTAGTCTCTAGGGAATGCCATATCAGGGAGCTCATTCCACATCTTTCCGTGGCGCACTGTATGCGATATTTTGAGCTCCAACTATATTTCTAACCTATCATTTTCAGATCGCGAGTCAGCGACGAGTTTTCTTGCAAGGTTACCTTGGACATATTGACAACTGGCTACGAAGATATCAACAGATTGAGCGATATCTTGAGAGACCACATCAAGAATCGTCGGGAGCTCGCGAGTGGAACACGACGGGTGACCGTTAGTGATGCCGACTTCTCTGCTAATATCATCGACCCAGGTTAGCTTTTATATCATCAGGTCTATGAAGTTTTATACAGGTGATTCAGAAGGCTTTGGGGCTTGGAAAGGATCTCTGGACTTCTCTGCTAACATAATCTACCTAGGTTAGCCCTTATTTCATCGGATCAAAGAAGTTGTATACAGGTGATGCAAGATTATTAGTAGGCATTCTACGACGCTCTCGTGTATTTAGCTATCTGCCTTAGCTTTTCTTTAGAAAGAAAGATGAAATAAAATATCACGCTAGTTCTCCAGACCGAGATAGTGAATTTCCACTTCCACGCATCGCTCCCTTCATGTCAATCGCCGGTTATCGGACTTGGGTGGTCCTAAAGTTAAGAAGTCATCTAAATATTGTAGACACTCCTCTCGGGCCCTGCGGTGACGGTGAGGTGGCCTGCGACTTGGACCGCTGCTTCCCAGCCAGCAGCCGCTGCAACGGGGTCGTTGAGTGTCACGATGGAACTGACGAGCTTAACTGCCAGTCTCAATCTGAACGTGGTACTTTTTTGATTTTTTTATTATAATTCTTTTTTTTGATTTTTTTTTATTTGTAATTATTTTTATCTACAAAATATTTTTTTAAAGTTTTTTTTTTTTACTAATACGACTAGTAGATTCGTCAAAATCTGAATTCGTTTTGAAATGGATCTAAGAAGTTCGTATGCTCGTTTGTTGTTGTTTGAGCTTAGAAATTATGTTTTTTTAAATCATTTTATTAGTTACTTCTTTTTCGTTCTCGTTAGAAACCACAACAGTCCTGGCCACTGAAACATACATCAACCCTCAGTGCTCGAACCCCATCCCCTGCCAGGAGTCAGAGACCTCATACTGCCCTGAGCAGAAATGCGATGGATACTACGACTGTCCCAATCAGGACGACGAACAGAATTGCGAATCTATACGTAAGCAGTTTTTTTGTTTCTTTTTATTACCGTTTTATTTTTAATAGTCTTGGTTAGTATTTTTTAAGTAATTATTTTAAACCAGTTTATTTTCGAATCGAAAATAATCGAATAAAAAATCGAATGTTCATTGGTGCATATTGTGTACAGTCTTGTCCCTGATGTTTATTCATTTAATTTTTAATGCTTAAACTACAATTTAAAAATTATAGGACTGAAGACTAAAAGCAATTATCTAACAACCATTAGGTTAAATATTGGGTGCAGAAAATGTACTTCAAATAGTGATTTTATTTTTCATTTATTTTAATTGACTTGAAGTGGGAGAAATAGATATTTTTTTTACCTTTTTTATTTTCTTTTTTAAATACCAAATAGAACCAGAAGAACGACCCGAGCCCGAAGCGCCAGCCCCAGCGACCGAGCCTCCTCTACCTTGCGAATTCCCTGTTGAATGTCAGGACACTGACGTCAAATACTGTCCAATACAGAGATGCGATGGCATATTCGACTGCCCTTATCAAGATGATGAGGAGAACTGTAATAATGACGTTGACCAGAATCAGGAAATTGGTAATTGTTTATTTTACTTTTTGTTTTATTAATTATTATTTTTTTAATTTATTTATTTTTTCAAATAATACTTCGAATGCTCCAAGGCATTTTTTATTTTATTTTATTTCTTTTTAGACTTTTAGCAGACCCAGTAAAATAATTAACCAAACAGATAAAAAAAAGCTTTTAAGAACCATAAATTGTAGAATAGTTCAAATAATATTGATTAATAAAAGACGCTAGCTATCATTCGGTCTGTAGCGAAGTAATTAGCAGATGAAAGGACTGTAATTAAAAAAAAAAAAACAATACCAGTACTATCTACTACAAGGGTGATAAATAAATATAAAACATTAAAGAATCTGAAAATTTTAAACATACTAAACTTTTTTCACAAAACAGAGACGGCTCCAAGGCGCGGTTTAACGCCCCTCGAAGGGCCGCCAAAACCGGCGTGCGCTAATCCCATACCCTGCCAAGATTCTACAGTAACGTACTGTCCTGAACAGCGTTGTAATAGCTATTACGATTGCCCCAACCAAGATGACGAATTTGGGTGTAACATTGATTTCCCGAATCCAAGTAAGGATGTAACATGTATTGCATGCAAAACAATCGCATGGCATTTATTTCGTGTTTCGGAAGGAGTCGCGATATTACGCTAAAATAAGCAATCGGACATAATTTTTATTTAACTCTTTGAAGCACATTTAACCTCTTTATTTAATCATCCGCGAATTGCATCGGTAATATAAGTATTTCGGAATTTTTAACAATAGTAATTAAGAATTTTTGGCAATATTTGGACTTATGAAAACGCATACTAATTATATTAATCTTGATGACAACATCGGCGTTCGTCGATCGCACAGAAACCCTATGGTTTCTGTGCGATCGACATGGCTAGGACATGGTTAGGACAACCGGTCAAAAATATGTTTATATCTATATATAACTGTCCTAACCGGTCAAAAATATGTTTATATCTATATATAAACATATGTTTGACCGGCTCATTTGCACCGGTTCGTAAAGTAGATTAAAGATTGATCACTAATAAATAATCTCAAAAGTATTGATATATCTACTCCAGTGAATCATGATTTTGACAAATTGTCATACTAAGACGTCATACGGAGTAACGCGGCTGAAGCTGTGGGCGAAGTGCGAAGTTTGCAGTTCACTTCTCACCACCGACAATGTGACGCAACGACAATCACACTGCAATGCGATTGGTTCGCTGCGTCTCACTTCGAATCAATTCGATGGTGAGATGTGAAATGCAAACACACTAACCCCTGCTCATTGTAAACAATAATATTTGGGATTTTTTTTTTTTTTTGGACAAGTTTTTAGTTTGACTGAATTGTAATGATGCATGAAAAAATATTTAACCGCAAGTTTAACAATTGAAGTGACTTGACTGAAGTTAAGTTAACTACCCTTCGGTTCTAATTTTATCACTTATTGAAATGAAAAGTAAGGAAATCCTAAAATGGGGGTAATTGAATAAAACACAGGTAATTGCATGAAGTAAATAAAGAAAAAGAAAGGTATTAATAATATGTACTTTTTAATGGAAGAAAATAAAATATCACAATGAAACCACCTCAATTTTTGAAGTCGGTTAATAATAAAGAACAACTTCATGAATGGTAGTCAAATATTTTTCGCATTCTAAGCGATGGTAAAGCCCCGGGGCAGAGCTAGTAAATATGTAACACTGCATGGACCCGAGAAACTAACCTTAAAACAATAATTATGTAATTACGTATTGGCATGAAAATAAATAATTTTAGGGTCAATTTAATATTCAATCAATGGATTTGGCATATTAAACATTCATTCGCATTTACACAATTCAATTTTAAAATAAAAATTTCGGGAGACGTCATAGATTTTTTTTATATTTTTTGTACTACGCATTTATTAAATACATATGACATTTCCCCATTTTTTTTTTGTTTTCGTTATTTTTTATTTAAATTTTATTTGCGTACGCTCTTAGCGCCAGCGCCGGCGACTTCACCCCCGTCAACAGTGGCGACGTCTCAAGGTTTCGACTGTCCTAACCATGAACAGAACTGTTCTGGTGAACCACAATCGACTGGTAAGAATATTTAATACCTGTGTGACGTATCTCCACAGTCTCGAGACGAGAGCGCGATAAGTGGTAAGATAGCTCACAGATTTTAGATTTTTAGATAAAATAAATAAATATATTAGGACAAATCGCACAGATTGAGCTAACCCCAAAGTAAGTTCGAGACTTGTGTTATGGGATACTAACTCAACGATAATATATTTTATAACAAAATACATATATAGATAAGCATCCAAGACCTGGGCCAATCAGAAAAAGATCATTTTCCATCATGACCCGACCGGGGATCGAACCCGGGACCTCTCGGTTCAGTGGCAATTTGCCACTGTGCCAACGAGATCGTCAATTGCCAATAATGTTATTGTTAGATAAGATATAGTATATAAGTACAAAGTAAAGTAAAATCAGACATCTACCGACTTTGTGTCTCGATGCATATCACGCAAAACCGACAATACGATCTGAAAACAGTTTGCTGAACATTGTCAGACTCAGTATCTTCTTCATGGTCGTATTCCTCATGGCTGAGGGTCGTGGTCATTACGTGGAATTAAACACACACACAACAACTTTCTTGGCATTAGTAATGGAGTGGTTTGCCATTGCCTTCTCCATTTCACACACAAGTTAATAATCAACCAGTGTGCAGGTTTTTTTCCTCACAATGTTTTCCTTCACCGGAAGCAAGTGGTGGTCGATGAAAACAACTATACATGAGTCAGTTTGGTATACAAACTCATGTGGCACGAGTAAGATTCGAACTTGGGACCTTTCGGTCCACAGGCGGGCGTCTTAACCATTACACCACCACCGCTTCAGTATGTGTTGCGGTAAATAAAAGTTCATGTGTTTCCGTCGACATCTGTCTGTGTTCGGAGATAGTTCGTAGCTGGTATGAAGGCAAAGAGCGTCTTCATTATTTCCGTGGCTCACTAGTGCCACCTTCGTATATTTTATTAAGATATTGACGACCTCGGTGGCGCAGTGGTAAAATGCTTGCCCCTGAACCGAGAGGTCCCGGGTTCGAGCCCCGGTCGGGTCATGATGGACAATGGTATTTTTCTGATCGGCCCGGGTCTTGAATGTTTATCTATATATGTATTTGTTATAAAATATAGTACCGTTGAGTTAGTATCCCATAACACAAGTCTCGAATTTACTTTGGGGCTAGCTCAATCTGTGTGAATTGTCCTAATATATTTATTTATTTCATTTATCTTTTAATTAATAGTGAAAAATAAAACACCACACGAGATAATGCTCTATTAACCCCCGACGCAAAAAGAGGGATGTTATAAGTTTAACTTGTCTGTCTGTGTAACTGTGTATCATCGTAGCTCCCAAACGGATGAACCGATTTTCGTTTAGTTTTTTTTTTGGTCATAGATAATTTTATACTGAGTGTTCTTAGTCATGTTTCGTAAAAATCGGTTTAGTCCTTCAAAAGTTGTAGTGAAATGAATGTTGAAAGTTGGGGGTTTTTTTAATTTGTCTAACAAATAAACTTTAATAAAAATAGTCACATTTTATAACAAGGGTACTTTTGGTAGCCAACGTTCTTTATTTAAACATGATGTGGCAACTATGTCCAATCCATATTAATAAATCAATCTGAAAGTATGTCTGTCTGTTCCGCTTTCACGGCTAAACCGCTGGACCGATTTGGATGAGATTTGATATGCATGTAGTTAAAGACCGCCTTTAAAACATAGGCAATTTTGTTTAAAAAAATCAACTAGTATGAAAGTCACGCGCGCGAAGCCGCGGGCGAAAGCTAGTAAACTATAATATATATTTATGAATAGATTTACAGATGTTATAGGCTCTAAGAAAAAATCTAGTTTTGTCCCTATCAAACATTACAGCATTTGCCATTGACAGAAAGAGACAAAACATTTTTAAATTAAAGTAGGTTTTAACTTTGTTATGAACATATTAGTATTGTCTCCAGAGTGTGCCCCGGGAGAATTCCAGTGCGACGAAACCAGGTGTCTTCTCGCCACTCAACAATGTGATGGTGTTGCGGACTGCTACGATCAAACAGACGAAGCCGATTGCAGTAAGTTATAGTTTTTAGTCTCTTTCCAGGTTTCGTACACGGGCGATTTTTTTCAATGATCAGGCGTCTTCAATATGAATAATATATTATTACAACGATAGAAAAATTTGGCCTAATAAATACATTTTGATATTACAACTTCATGCAAAGATATGTTTCTTTTTAAATTCCAACAATACTCGGTAAAAAATAATAATATTCATTCATTCATTCATTCGATAAAAAAAATTCTGGATGCATTCTCTTATAAAAATGCATTCGGAAAAATAACATGGCTTTACATTGTATACAATTTGACCGATGTACTATTAAAACCATAGATAAAACAAATACATGACACACTTCAAGTTGTAAAAACGAAAGAACCAGATTTTGTAAATTAAAAAAAAATCTATGTTTTAAGCGATGAAATTTTATTTTCAGCAAATTGGTTGTGACTGTGGTAATAATTCAAACACTCAAAACGCTCGACTGAATCAACCGTTTACGATGAAAATTTTAAAATATTCTTACAATAATCTTCGACCACGTTCGGTGATTGTGAACTAATTTATAAATCATATTTAAAATCATATGACTTCACAACTTACGGAACTTATCTGAAAAATGGTCATGGTGATCTTCTAACAATCCAGATATATACATAGGTATATATCGTGCTTTCATCAAATGTAGAAGGGTTTATATTTACCATACCAAGAAACGTAATATCTGTTATTGACCACAGCGTAAAAGCCACTTAAGTTAAGTCGTGAACGATCTGAACTAATGAAAGAATCTTATATGAAGAGAATGTTATGCATTCAACCAAGAAATCTCAAGTGGCTTCAAACGGTTTTAATGGTTCATTGTAATTATCATTCAATGCTGTGCACAGTAGGGTTGACAGAAACTAGTTTGTATCAGCAGAGAGCTGAGAACTGCTTTCGCGTGGTTGTTTGACAGTAGAAATATGTGATAATGATGTACCCGTGTACGTTGGCTGAACCAATTTTGATCAAACATGTCTAAAAACCACCGCATAAAAATTAGCTATCAAATAAAAGAACCGTATCCAAATCGGTTCACCGGTTAATGAGCTACGATGCCACGTATACTTAGCGATCAAACTTATAAAAGCCCTCTTTTTGCGTCGAGGTTTAAAACTAACATGCAAATGACCTAGCACCAGGGTCTAACTTTTAACGGTTTTAAACGCAGTTCAAATAAATCTTCGGCTGTCTATCTGTATATATTGTTAGTTTTCACTATGTGGTAGAATGTCTACCAACGGATTCCGTCAATTATTAATTGATGATATTGCACAAATCTAACATAGAATTAACAAATAGGTACAAAGCAATCTCATTATACATTTTTCCAACTAGTAATTTGCATATGAAGGGCCATTACAATTGGTACTTGATTGTGACATACTGATTTGCTCCTGTGGGAATTTTGGGATAAAAAGTACCCTGTGTGTTATTCCAGGTTATATTCTACTCGTGTACCAAATTTCACGATCCGTCTAGTAGATTTTGCGTGGTAGTAACAAACATACATACATATAATATTAGGATACGTTACAACTACGTTTATATCCCATAGATTTTCACAATATATGGCTATTAGTGAGTGATCGTATAGTATAAACTTAATTTTAACAGTCTATGTGTCTGAAGTGGAATATATTACATATAGGTACACCTATATACGTTAGAATTAATTGAAATGTCTGTTGAATAAAAATAAAACATTGTATAATATTAAACATGACTTGTGCCAACCCTAGATATTATTATAAGACCCGAATGATCAAATTCTAATGGAACTTTAATTGTCGTTTCGATGCATCTGAGAACTCTGTCCTATTTCTGTGTTAGTTAGGTAGTTCTGTGTTAGTTATTCTTAGTTACTGTGATTTATTATTCATCACGACGCAGTGAATACCTATCTGAATTTATAAATACTCAACACACTTAAGGACTATAAATAAACAAATATACTTATTAGGACAAATCACACAGATTGAGCTAGCCCCAAAGTAAGTTCGAGACTTGTGTTATGGGATACTAACTCAACGATACTATATTTTATAACAAATACATATATAAACCACCCCTTGCTTCCGGTGAAGGAATATATCGTAAAGAAATCTGTGTACCTGTTAAAATTGTACTTGTACCAACCCTACGTGAACTGTATCCCAAAATGACCTGAGAAATATTTGTCCAGTAGGTATCCAATGTAGACACCCATTTGGAATTATAATAATTACATTTCTAAAATGGATATTCCTCGTACTACGTGAACTGTATCCCAAAATGACCTGAGAAATATTTGTCCAGTAGGTATCCAATGTAGACACCCATTTGGAATTATAATAATTACATTTCTAAAATGGATATTCCTCGTACTACGCAAGTACATGTTAGTACAAACAACCATACATCAACCCATTTAAATTTATAGCAAATTGGCCGTTATTACAGCCACAATAGAAGTGCATGTTGTGTAATACTGTTGACGGTACATGTCTGCACGGCGATGATTCTGAGAATGGTCTATTTATAATACTTATCAGTTCGGTTGTCCGTCTGTTTGCAATCACATCCTTTACGGTCTCATCAGCATTTTTACAAGCTTTTATTTAACTTGCAATGTAACTATGTATGTATGTCCCTATGTCACTACGTCTCAGGTGGAATCTTGCAACTTAAGTTTGAAGTTGTGTCGATATTATGAGTTCTCTATTTTTGTGCATTATTTGAAGCGGTGGTGGTGTAATGATTAAGACGCCCGCCTGTGGCTTGAAAGGTTCCAGGTTCGAATCCTACTCGTGCCACATGAGTTTGTGTACCAATCTGAATCGTGTATAGTAGTTTTCATCGACCACCACTTGCTCCCGGTGAAGGAAAACATCGTGAGCAACAACCTGCACACTGGTTGATTCTTATTAATTTGTGTGTGAAATGGAGAAGGCAATGGCAAACCACTCCATTAATAATGCCAAGAAAGTTGTTATGGAGGAATACGACTATGAAGAGATTTTATGCATACAATTTTATGTCATAATTTAACATATAATTACATACTTTTACTTATCATAACAATAGTTGCGCACAATATTAATTTGGCATAATGTTTTAGGCACAATTTTTTTACACATACCTACCATAAGCATAACAATTTTTAAGCATAAATAATATTATAAAGCATATTGGCGGCTTATGCCGCCGCACCCTAACCTACTGCTAAACTATAGCTTTATGCATATCAAAATTATGTTAAAATACATTAGCCTATACTATAAATGCTTATTGAAAATGTATGCCAAAAAACAAGTATATCGAAATATTATTTTGTCAAAAAAATATATGCCTGACTCGTTATGATAAATTAAATTAGGATATATAAAATATTTGTACGAAAAATAGGGACCCCGATATTTTCAACCGATTCCGTGTCCGCTTTCCTACAATTTCGTCTCGACTTTATAAGGTCGTCGGTTAAACTATAGTCCAAATTATAGGTAGTAAAATTAGCATGTGGAATATAAATAAACAAATACATATATACTCGTATTAGGACAAATCACACAGATTGAGCTAGCCCCAAAGTAAGTTCGAGACTTGTGTAATGGGATACAAACTCAACGATACTATATTTTGTAACATATACATATATAGCTAAACATCCAAGACCCGGGCCAATCAGAAAAAGATCATTTTCCATCATGCCCAGACCGGGGATCGAACCCGGGACCTCTCGGTTCAGTGGGAAGAACTTTACCACTGCGCCACCGAGGTCGTCGAGGAAGAATTCACTCATTAGCTATGTACTTCGTTTTTGGATCTGGTTGGGTTGAGTTTCATGAAGGTCAACATAATGATGTGTTAATGATTGTAACAGGCGACATTCTTCTGTAACAATCACTGCATGTTTACGATCAACTGTTAAGGCAATCATCTCGCCCAAACTCACAAATTAATTAGTTCAAGGCTTGTGTCACCATTGTATTTGAGACTTGCCTTAATTATAATATTATAAATGCGAAAGTAAGATTATTTGTTTATTTGTTCGGCTGCTACGATGCCACAGACATACAGATACATGACACGTTAAACTTATAACCTACTGTCGTCAGGGTTTAAAATAACATAGTAATTGTTTATGCTACTCAAACTTTTCGCTAGTATTAGTCGCTCGGCCATTAGCCCCATAATAATCTGTGCGTAAGAGAACAATGTAGACAGATCTCGACAGATGCTGATTAAAATTAATAGCCTAAGCATGCGTTATGAATGTTATGATATGACAATATTGTCCTACCAGTACTGGGTTGGTGGGCAGAAGGCCGACTATAACTTTACTCGCTTTTTCCCGCGGCCTCGCCCGCGTGATTTCCCACGGAAGCAGTTATTTTTCCGCGATGAAAAGTACTCTACGTCCTTCTACGTACTTCAAACTACTCAAGCCACTGAACCTAGAGGTCCCGGGTTCTATCCCCGGTCGGGTCATGATGGGAAATGATCTTTTTCTGATTGGCCCGGGTCTTGGATGTAAAATTTCAAGAAGATTGTTTGGGAGCGTGAAGAGATAGCTAACAAACAAACTTACATTCGCATTTATAATATTAGTTAGGATGTTGCCCATAACATCTACAAGAGGATAAAAAGTGGACAAACATGGACTTTATGTATGCGAATAGAGATTTTTGATCACTATATTTAATTTCTAATTTTTCAATTAAACAAGTTTATGAGTAACATTAATATCTATTACAAGAAAAGGTCTACATTCGAATAAGCATATCTGTTTGTGTACGTACTTAGTGTACCGTACACATACATACATACTTAGAAAAGTATACTTAAAACTGTTGAGATTCAATTAATGAACAAAATAATATGTTACAGTTTTATAAGTATCAAGTGCAAACAAACTCATTTCTAGGATAAATAAAACAGATTTATTACATCCAAATAAGTGTTTCAGAAATTTTGGTTGTAAATTTTATGTGTCATACGTATGAATTTGTTATGCTCATTAAGGTGTTTTGAATATCTTTTAATACCAGATCAACATAGAATACTTCACTAAATTTCCCAACCAGAACCCGAGAACAGGGCTAGTGTGTTCATACAGGGCTATAACTAAAACGGGACTAATTGAGAGTGTCTGTGGCATACCACCTAGATACTGGCGTCTTGACAATTACTGATTTGAATTTGTTTATTGGGACTACAATTGTTACCATTTAACGGGCACTTGACGCCTGAATAATGTGACGAGTCATTGTAATTTACTAATAGGTGTTACTATTTTTGTTAGCTCTGGTTGTACATATTTCCTAAAGTCATCGATATATAAATAAAAATCATCACCTGCACCGTGATGCTTTGATATCCTCTATCCTGGATATCCTTTCATCTACGCTTAGCTTTCCCCCTCTGCTTTGTCCTGAGCCAACTTTATAGTTGTTGCAAGCAACCACATTTAATAACAGTCTTCTCTGTCCAGTTTATTCTGCTGCCGGATATTCTACGCTCCATTTTGGGTACCAATAGGTCACAGTTTCACTCCATCTTCCATCGTTACCATCAGCCGATCCAGTCAACAGTTTCCATTTTAATAACGTGAATCTATAAAATTCGAGGCAAATTTATAATTGCGTGCGCAGCGCATTAATATTTTTTTTCTATGAAGAGAATCCTGCGCCAACATCAGATAAATAAAGATGACGCCTCGTTTGTGTGATTTTATGAGCTAAATCCAGACTGTGCCGTTACAAATTCACGTTGAATACACTAAAGTATAAAACCATTTCTTGACCTTTATGCAGGTATTTCACAGAAAGCATTATTCCAGCTGTTTCTGTAATTAGCAAAAAGCCTAACACCGCATAAACTCTGCAATTAGAGCTAAAAGTTGCCGCTCCTTCCACTCCGCCTTATTGCACTTTCGCTCTTCACTATTTTCACTGCAATCTTATATTTACAGTTTGCAATTGGCTTATTCGTCACTCCACGGCCACCTTCAATCTCTCAATCCATACTTTTTCTATATCTACATCACACACATCCACAGATACACACACATTTGTCTTTCTTTATATCTGTATCTTACGCTTTTATTCTGAATAGATATAGTGAATGAGTTGAGGTCAAATATTAAATACCGCAGGCAGAGTTGCGAGCAACAGCAAGGCTTTTTTCTGCACTTTTATCTACAAAAGAAAATTTTAGAACTTTATTCATTAAACCAATGTATAAAAACTATTATATTATGGCGAATTCAAAAGAACCACCCTAGCAATGTCTTATAAATGTCACATCATTATTACTTTAAAGGCTTTATGATTAAAATCATTTGAGTTTAAACGTTGATGACATAACAATTGTCGCCGAATGACGACAAATAGAATCAAATTGTGTGATGTAATGTGATTGCTCTAACAGAGTATTTGAAACACATTAATTTGGCTGGCAAATGTGCTTTTATCATGGGCTCTAGCCATTGTATACTCAGTCCAAAACGTCCTCTACTTAGATGCTCTCATATAAGGTCGATAGGCGATTGGCACATAGGGTCGATAGGCGATTGGCACTGCGACTTTTGAACCGCAATCCCCCAACAATTGCTTGGAGCTATATCCACATATACCTGCAATGGAGAGGTTAGTATCATGAAAGCACAGAAGTTGAAATAGAAACTGAAAACTGTGTTAAAGCAATTGAATTATGACTCCCGAAATGTCAATCCCAAAAAGTTCTCGGGTGATTGGGACCACTACTGCAATGAACTCGTTCTGATGGGTGCGTGAGCGAGTGGTGGGAATATTTTGCTGTCTCGATCGTCTATCGATCCCTCATAGCGAACAATAGAAGAACTTTTATATAAAACGATGAAAGAGAGTCCAAGCAAAAAGGGACTATTAGAGTAAGCGGCCGATGGGGTAATGGCTGTACCTGTTTTATTTATTCATTGATGAAATACAATATTACTTTGAACTGTTTTCTGGATCCGTATATGTTCATAGCTGAGATTTTTCTTCATGGCTGAGGGTCGTGGTCGTTACGAATGTAACACACACAACGACTCTCTTGTCACTATTAAATAGGACCCCTCAATTTCCATGGATATAGGAGGCGAATAAGAGACACAGCCTTGGCAGTTGATAGCCAGCAATGGCATTCCCAAGGAGGGGACGTTATGGCGCCTCTACGGGAACCATCAGAGGAGACGTAAAGGAAAATATTTAAATTATATACTTGAACCTCCATCAGGAATAAAACTATTGGTGAAAACAGTACAAAATAAGACCTGTAATTTTTGAGTTCATCGCGTACAGACCGACAGACAAACAGACACACAGAAAGATTTATTTTTTAATATTACTAGAAGTTGCCTATGTTGATGGGGCTCCCGTGGGAATTTAGAGATAAAATATACCCCATAGCAATCTTGAATAATGTACCTTTCTAATTATATTTAAGAATTTGTACAATCGGAACTTACCCGTCCCATACATACAAACTCACAAACGCTTACTCCTTTATAATAATAGTATAATATATAGTAAATTATAGTGAGTCCGTTCCGTTATATAAAGCACTTATTCGTGGCGTTCCGTTTTACAATCACCTCCCCTATCTGCCGGGAACTTGTTGCATATTCAACGGACTTGGCGACATTTAGCGGTTTTATTATTAGTTCGAATTATACTGCTCCTACTTAGGTAAATTTTTCATTAGCTGTACTAAAATCTGTCTATAACAATAAAACTGTAAATCCGGTATGTCTGTACATAGGAAATATTAAAGACCAATAATATTATGGGTGGTCTTTATGGGACTAACGGGAGCCAAACAATTGTTTTTTTTTTAATTTTTGCCTGTCTGTCTATTCTGTATTCTGTCTATTAACGCATCATGCGAAAACGAATGCGGTTTTAACAGTTGTATAGCGGATGATCTAACTTGAAAATATAAAAAAAAATAATAATAAACGTAGTGGCTTTCCGCTGTCTGTCTCTTTATATGTTTAGATCTTTAAAACTATTTTGTTGCGGGTTTTTTTTTTTTAATAGATATTGTGATTACTAAGGTAGATTTAGGTGTTATAGTTTATTATAGTTACCCGAGCAAAGCCGGGACGGGCCGCTATTTAGGAATAAAACCGACTGCTTGGACAGAAAATACTTTCAATATTATACTCCCACACTCAAATCAGTCCTGTTCAGAAAATAAGCTGTTACATATTTCATTCTGTTACATTCAAATTTTAATTAGTTAAAAGGTGAATTTCACAAGCGTTTTGTACGCCGCCGTGGGCTATCATTTGTGTTTATTAAATTGTACCATACACATTAATCAATTTAATTATCCTATTTTATAAATAAGTAAAGTTTAAATTAAACATTTATAAAATTAACATTAGTTAATTTTATAAATGTTTAATTTTAAAAAAATTATTCTTTATTTAAAAAAAAAATTTGCAACACTAATGAAACGCTACACGCCGCGTTCAAACAGTCGTGAAATTCACCCTAAACTTTTTATTTTATTTGTTAAATTTAAACTTTACGCTTTAACCCTCGTTGTTCCACTTAATTTTTAAATATAGTATTGTATAAATGCTACAAAAGACCTTTGCAAACTGTGACATTCCACAACACTCGAAGCGAGCCCAACGTTTAGTAAAGTGATCTAATATTTGAAAGGTTGTTAAGGGGACGATACACTGGGCTCACGTAAACGTTATTTAATTCTCAAACCGTCTTATTCCATAAAGAAATTCGAATTTTACAATATAAGCGTATTAGGTACTTGTATTATAAGAGTATATTCCACAAATTCATTAGAAGAGTCAGGGAATATGAAAATTTATTTGTATAAAAACCACTGTCATAAGGCGTATGACGAATCACAATTTTAACTTTCCCACGAGGATTTGCACAGGTGCATATAATTATATATCCCAACATGTATACATCCCAATTAACATTGTTTATACAAAATGAATTTGTTCACTTTAGATTCTACTTGAAAATTTGCAAACATAAAGTACAATAAATTAAAAGAAAAGCTTTTATTTAAATGGTTCAAAAAGAAGAAACTAACATTTTCCTTTAAAATATTAACTATCAACTTATAACCTCATTATACACAATTTATATGACCATAAAAGCTTGTCTCGAGGTTTACTTGTTTAAATAAACTAGTACCTATTTAATGGAGTTAAATTCGAAGCTAATCCTTATACCTATATATTATAAAACAAAGTCCTCTACCGCGTCTATCTGTCTGTCTGTTCGCGATAAACTCAAAAACTACGAGACGAATTTTCACGCGGATTTCGCCAATCGAGTGATTCCTAAAGAATTCCTGGTTTAGGGGTATAATTTGTTATGTTTTCACACGAGCGAAGCCGGGACAGAACGCTAGTAGTTTATAATATCAGACAAAATAATGCGAATAGTTGTGATGGGTCCTCAATGTTAGTGGAATGGTGTCAAGAGTGACTCGTATCCTATAGCACTGCAAAATTGGATTCCTAACCTTTGAAGCTAATAGTTAAAGGGTTGAGTTCCAAAGCCAGTTTGTAAATTTAAAAAGTAGAAAAAAGATCGCTCGTTTAATAAATTTAATACTGGCAGGTCTGTATAGTTCGGAGTTCATTGTTTTTAGGGATTCGCTCCCAAGGAGTAAATCGGGTTCTTATTACTTATTAGTAATAAGACAGACAGATAGACAGCCAGATAGACGGATGGACAAAGAAGTCTTCTTCTTTATCCATTCGTCTGTCTATCTGTCTGTCCGTCTGTAAACATCGTATCTCGTGATCCGAAAGTGATAATTAGTCCGTTGAAATTTGGTTCTCAGATGATCTATTTAGTATTAACAAATACTAAAAAACCAGCAAAAAATATCCTATTTGTTCTTAAACAGGATGTCAATCAATATAATTTCTATTCTTACTTGCGTGTTTTAAAGTACCCAAATCTAGCGCCATCTAGCGGCATTTGTAGACATAATTGGTTCTCACAAGCACATCGGAATAGATATTAAAGTAACTAGAACTTTGCTTTGTACGGAACTCTCAGTGTGAGATTTCGACTCGCGCATGGCGGTTTTTTTTTCTCGTAGGATAGGACAGAGGAAACGCGACGTGGCATTTCTATTAACACTCGAACATTTTTGTAAAGGGAGGTTGAAAACAGTTTTCTGTTGGGAATTTGATTATCTTGTTCAAAGCATTGTCTAATGGCTGAAATTAAGTGTCAAACGTGAAAAATTTAATGTGCTCGTTCGTCTGTTACTCGTTTGATGAAAGTTGAGCTAATTTCCTACATATTTTGTAACGGAAAGAGTTCGTAACTTTATGATTTAGCTGGATTTTTCGTTTGATGCTTTATATAGAATCAGCTTAGCTTTTGAATTGAATTTAAAAGTTTTTCAAACTAGCTGCAACCTGTGTACCTATTCGCTTTCGGGAGATTTTAGAGATAAAAGTATGCTATGTTCTATACCAGGTTACATTCTGTCCGTGTACCGAATGTCATTGAAATTCGTTTAGTATAGGTTTAGCACGATTGAGTAATAACCTCACACACAATCAAAAAACATTCGTATTTATGAATGACTAGCGGCGCGCCCCGGTTTCGCTCGTGTATAACTTTTAAAAAGTAACCTATGTTACTCCAGAGGGTTTTGTCTATATCTATGCCAAATTTTATAAAAATCGGCCCAGTTCATTACAAACAAAGAAACAAAAATTCATTCCGTAAAAATGTAAAGTCCCTCTTTGTATACACGCGAGGGAAGCCGCGAATAAACGCTATTTGTAAAATAAAAATGGCAGCACGCGGCAGTACTTTCATAAATAAATTTGGATTTATTATTAAATGGATTGCCGGTACGAAACTTAGCTCATTACTAATAATTTTCATAATAAGACAATCGGTCCCACGGGTGCACCGTTTGGCAAAAGTTCCTAGTGATGGGACCACTTTTTATCGATAACTTTTGTTGGCGAGTCGATTCTGGCATTCATATTTATCTTGACTCTGTGTCTGAGTTCGCCGACAGTGTGGCGTTAGAACAGGGCGCGTAGTGCCGATGCGAATGCGTGAACATTGCGTAGTTGGTATGAGTGCGTTTATTTACCGCAATGAATAATAACCTGCAATGTGTACAGATTCCGCCAAAGTTTGGCAAATTGTTATATATTATTTATTTTTGGTGGCGGCATGGGCATAATAAATAAATACCTCGCCACTTCCAAAGCATTGACCGTGACGTTGCAAAAGTATGCGCTTGTAGTTGGAGTAGCAGCTGTACATTATGCCGAATACACATGATCGCGAACTGTTCGCCGAACCTTGCGGATTCGCTATACCTTGCTAAAATATTAATAAAGGACAAAGGACCGGCCTAGGTGCCGTGTATTGTTAAGGAGAAACATAATAATAATAATCTATATTCAAATAAGCGGTGGTGGTGTAATGGTTAAGACGCCCACCTGTGGATCGAAAGATCCCAGGTTCGAATCCTACTCGTGCCACATGACATTGTATACCAATGTGACTCATGTAAAGTAGTTTTCATCGTCCACCACTTGCTTCCGGTGAAGGATGGTTTCCGGTGGTTGATTCTTATTAACTTGTTTGTGAAATGGAGAAGGCAATGGCAAACCACTCCATTAATAATGCCAAGAATTGGTGTGTGTGTTTAATTCCACGTAATAACCACGACCCTGACGTCCTTAACGATGAAGAAGATATTCAAATAACTTATGGCTAAGTAAATAATTAAGTAAGTTGCTGGTTTTTCATTGCGGTAAATTAAAACCCTCATACAATCCGCTATAATCATCCATTCCCGTCGCCATCTGTCTGAGCTCGACGATAATGTGTAGCCAGCTCCACACTAGCATAAACGTTTCGCCGAAATTTTATGGGACATAGTCTGGGGAGATTCGCCACATGAACTGACATCAATATGATGACCATTATGATTCTTGAGTGTTATTTAGGTAGTTAACAGACTTCATCATCATTTGCAGCTCCATCCAGACATATGAAACATCTATTATTATATCTAGACACATTCTCCAGGCGAAGAATTAATAAAAGCTAATAATATAGTTATTTTTTGAAGTATCAAATGAATTGTACGTAAATATACATAAATATTATATGTTAATAAAAGATGCAGATGATATAAAACAAAGCTTGTTATCGCTTCGTCAATGAAAAGTTACTGAAACTTCGATCCGCATTGTCGATGTCGACAAAAGTCGGGGACATCACTAACATCGAGCTCGCGTGTTTCAGACAATCGATAGTTAGTTGGCATTCATTATAATTGCATGCCGGGTTTGTGCTTAAAAATTATTCGCTTTGGTTGTGACACGATGCGCCAACGGTTATCATTTAGATCGGTGGATTGTCATTTGTAGTTAAAGTTTTTTTGTTTTGTTTTCTTCTTTCTGTGAGTACGTCAATAGCGAGTATATTTATCTCTATCACTCACCATGATTCCGGCTTCAGTCTTGGCTGTGCCGCTCAGAATATTATAATACTAGATGTTGCCCAAGGCTCCGCTCCCGTGGGAATTTTTAGATAAAATATACCCTATAATAATCTTGGATAATATACCTTTCTAAGGGTGAATTTTTTTTAATAGGTTTAATAGTTTCGGAGATTACCCGCCTCAAACATACGAACTCACAAACGCTTACCTATTTATAATAATAGTATAGAAGTATAGGTCCGCTCAGAAATAAAGTTTAAAATATTGAATTTGGGAATGATTTTTGTTAAATTTCAAAACTAACTGCGAAAAAGGAATTTTTATTTTGCTGTCATCATTTGATGTCAATTCCTAATCGTCAACTATCAAGCTGTTAAGGCTTTTATGCCAGGGCCAGGCGAAAGGCCAAAAATTTGTTCCGTATGAAATTTGTTATGCGAGACAGCCGTACCAGTAAAGGCATTATTACTGATATTTATCTGCAGTGTCACGGACGTGAAGGTTCCCGCGAATGCGCGAGTTCCTCACTCGGTGGTGCCGAGGAATATGGCTATATATGTAGTGCGCATCGGAAATAATCAGCCAAAAAAAAAGTTTCCCCAATATTCCAACTATTTATAAAGCAATTTCCACCGAGTTATCACTTTTTTCGGCAAATCATAACGTTCACGCAAATAAAAAGTATGACGAACTGTTTCCATGCAGGGTAAACCAACGGATTGTTGTTAACAGGGACAAAGATATTGATGAGAAGTACAGAAGCGCTATTATTATCTAATGCCATAGTAAAGTACATATTTGGATCTATATTAACATTCATGAACATTATAACTCAATTTATTAATAGCCACTATTGTGCCCAGCATTTTGCGATAAAGATTTCTATTTCTGTCTCTGTCGTTCTTCCTAGACATTCTAGATCTTGAGCCATTTTGCGCTACCCTTTGAAGAAAGTACATACCTGTGGTCTCAGACGGTCTTCATTCATACCATTCGTCAAACTTTACCTTTTGGGGAATCGCTTGCATCACTCACTCGTTTTGCCCAGTCGTTAATTAGTATTTTTCTATATTTTTTTACAATCCAGTTAGGCTCGATACACACACATACATATATTCTGTACACTGTTACTTAATCTGTGTCATCCGAGTGATCAATTCCCTGCTTTCGTGTGTAAGTAGCATCGTTCTCATATAATAAGTTTGCCTATGAAATTGAATACAGGGCTACGTCGCGTGCGCTCTGCCATTTGTAACTTCGATGTCTCTCTTGCTTGTAATAGGTTATATTATATCGGCAACTGATATATAAGGTCAGCGATTAGATAATCTTTATATTTTGACTGGTTATGTAAGTCAAAATAGCTAATGTAATTTTAGATTTAAGGTCTTAACAGACTTACACAGCACCGCTGAAGGTCGGTCGTGGTGCAGTGGTTAAGAGGACCACGATTTTCATGGTTTCTTTTATTATGTTAATATGATAGAAAAGTGCCAGGTTTGAATCCTGCCAATTAAGTTCATATACCAATGTGACTCAATCGTTTTAGTCTATGGATAATTCTTGGTATATTTTATGGTTTCCGGCGAAGGAAAACATCGTGTGAAAAACTGCACTGTATTCGATTGTAGTACACTAGATTGTATGTGACTACTTCCTTCCTTTAGGCTATTTAAATAGATAAAAAATATGACTTCATTAGCAATAAGGTAAGAACGCGCTGTTATTATCCAACAAAACAATATTAATTGAAAATTGTGATTTAAAGCGTCGTCTCTAAGATACAGTTTGCATTGGCATCGCGAGAGTAGACAGCGAGGCGTCCGCTAATCCATTGTCAATTATAATATATGTCTACAGTATAAGGAATAAGGTCCAATTTTCAATGAACATAGTTTTGTTGTTGGGAATTACGATGCGACAGACAAACTCATAATATATTACCACACTGTTTGCCATGGAGGTTATCAAAATACTTACTAAAACCACTGCCTTTTCGCAGTTAAGTAAAAACTGTCACGATGCAAACGATTCCAAACTAACAAACAAACAAAAGAAAGTTAATAAAGTCGTTAAGAAGTAAATGTTTGTGTACAGTCGAACACAAAAAACATTGTTTTGGAATAGTTTTGGGATCTAGGTTGGGTTTCGAAAAATCTCAGCAAATCAGAGGAGAGTACATTTTTATTCCATTTGCTGAAATATTTTACTATCTCATTTTATTTGAGACGAGTAAGGGAGATAAAAACAGCATTTTGAATGTAGTAGCAGATGATCCACATGCACTTGTGTTGAGAGGTCTTCAACAAGTGATAAACTGACTCAGTTCTAAACAATGGCTCATTTGACCACTTTTGCAGCTCCACTGGGTGAATTTCACGAGCGTTTTGAATGCCGCCGTGGGCGTAGTATCATTCGTCTCTATTAAACTGTAACACAGTAATCAATTTTATTATCCTATTTTATAAATAAGTAAAGCACTGTTAATTTTAAGTGTTTCATTTTTAAAAAAATATTCTTTTAAAAAAATTAATGTGCGACACTAATGAAACGCTACACGCCGCATTCAAACAGTCGTGAAATTCACCCCTTTAGGTTTACGTCATACTAATTTTATATGAGGTCAAATATTTTAATAACACAAAATTGGATCAAAGTAGTCGGAAATAAAGATTTATTATAATTATATAAACAAATGCATCATTTTGTACGTAACACACAAGTTTACAACGCTTTCCTTAATTTCAAATTGACTGTTATTTGTCGCATAATAGACAGCTGGTTGAATGTACACACTTGCGTTAACGTGGCACGCATATTTATCTCGAGAAATGAATGCCTACTAATTCTGTATAAGCGATTGTTGACGTCAACTGTTGCCGCGACGTCGCCGGCTCCGCTCGCGGCGTGGCATTCCTGCCAGGCGACATGTTGCGACGTTATCGCTCGAGTGTCTCCACGCAAGATTTATGTTGACGATTGTACCATTAACAACGCAGCCGGCAAAGCAAATCCGCTATTAACACCGGCTAAAAGTCCAGCCGGGGTGGGTTAACTCGATAGCTGTTTAAAGATTTATGTAACTGACTGTACAGCTGTATACGCCTATTAATTTGTAATAGCAAACTTTGCGGTTAGGTTTTGAAGTTGCTTATTCGATCATGGCTAATGCGTAAAATTATTTAGTATATCAATTAGTTTTGGTATCTTAAGAGTTTTTGCTCCAATTATGTAATTCGGTTAATTACTTACCTATTGTTTCTTTTCTCATCTTTTGTGGTTTTGCTGACACTGTGTCATGTTTCATTAAAGTTGCCTAAAGGTATCTGAGGTGATTGTTACGACTAATTACCGCCATCTAGTGGCCATAAGGTGACCCTCACTCGTTTGCCGCCTTATAAATAGTGAACCAGGACGTATCTCCAACGGATGTTTGAGCAGAATTATTGTATTTTGTTAAATAATCTTCATAACCAAATATGACATAAATAATACATTATGATTAGGTTTATATAAATATAAAATGTCTATTTATGAGCTCGACTAGGTGTTTAGTGACATCATCGCTTCTAATTAAGTATGTACAGTAATAAAATGGTGGCTAACTTTTATTATGACGCCTTAACTATGCATTAAACTGTAGATATTATGTATAGTTAGTTAGCTCCATGTCACAGTACCCTGTATTCTATGTTGTGGCGTTAATAAAGGCAATTTTCCAATGAATTTGTGTAGGTTGATGTAATGTTTACAATACGCAGTGTTAACCTATAGCCTTGAAAAGGGATTAAGTGGCTTGATTATATTTTCGCATAATTAAGATCTGAAATTTTAAACTAAAATTATTGTTCTTTTTATCATGCAAAATTTAATTTTTACAATATTTCTAAATCATGAAGCATGTTAAAGAACATTTTTTGATTTTGATTGTCTAAAAATTAAATTATTTTGTTTATTAATCAAAAGCTCTACAAACCTATATAGTTTAAAGACGAAATTATATTTAATAAATTTTGTAGCTTTTAATAAGTAACTTAACAATTTTGTATTTATTTCTCAAAATCAGTAATCTTTGACGTTAACTTAAACCTGCACTGAAAAACACAAGGAACGCTATTTTATCGAAACGGCGACGCGCATTTTAAAGATGGTTGCTGCAACTGAACATTAAAAAAAAAAATGCCGGATTGTCATTTTTACTCACAATTATTCTTGGTAAAAATATAAAGTTATTCAAATAACTGGAGCAATTTAACTGTGCAGCAACCAAACGTAACGAACAGTTCTAGGAACGATTAGCAACGATTGTTTATTGCACATTGGTACAGTGATCTAGTTACACAGATAAAAATGCCATCACTACCTATTTTTGCTTGTAATCATAATTTCTAATTATAGACTGAGAATCGAGTGTAACTGTACACCTAGGCCTTAGAAAAATAGACAAGGATTCACTCTGTTAATATCATGTCAAACTACATAATATTATAAATGTTTGTGTATATGTTTTTGTTACTTTTTCATGCAAAATCTACTGGACCGATTGTTATGAAATTTGGTACACGGGTAGAATATAACCTGGAATAACACATAGGGTACATTTTATCTCGAAATTTCCACGGGAGCGAAGCCCCGGGGCGCAGCTAGTAATTATATATATTGGAATAATAAGACTAATAGAAGTGTCTTTTGTAATTATATTAGCTTTGTCACAGTGCTTCACTCACCTCCCCTGGCCTAATGCTTTTCGAAGACACATTCTCCAAATGAATAAAATTATATCCAAATTCGTCTAGTAGATTTTGTGTAAACGAATAAGAAACTTGCTCACTTCAAAATTATTATGATAAATGATTTTAAATTCTGTGCTCCTCGTAATAGAGAGTTCCCTGCAAAAGATTATAGTAACATTTTGTTTCTTGAACTAGCTACTGCCCGCGGCTTCGCCCGCGTTAATTTCCCACGGAAACAGTTATTTTTCTGGATGAAAGATATACCCTATGTCCTTCTCCATACTTCATATTATTTGTATGCAAAATTTCCAGAATATTGAGGTAACAAATTTACTTTCGCATTTATAATATTAGTTAGGACTCTATAGTCCTGGGCAACCTATTTTGCCCGGGGCTTGGCTCACGTGGGAATTTCGAGATAAAATATAGCCTGTAGCAATCTTGGATAATGTACCTTTCTCATGGTGAAAGAATTTTTGAAATCGGTTCTTTAGTTTCGGAGATTACCCGCCTCAAACACACAAACTCTTTATAATAATTGTATAGCGATTTATATTCTAAAACTATGGTACTATGTATACAGTAAAAAAAACCTCTTTAGAAATGCTGTCCTTACCTACCAGCTGTCCTTACTGCCTAAGTTATGATGTCAGTCGTTTCGTATGACATCCATGAAAGGATCAGAGTGATCCTATTCTAGGGCGGAACCACACGCAACCAATTTTTAAGATCACTGTATTTCATTATTTTCCGATGTGTTTCACAGGAAAGCGAGCTTTGGGACTGTATCATACGCTTCGATATTATAGTGGACTGGACTGTATGAATTAGCTGGAATTGCGGGCTTGAGATAAATTAAACTCACAAAATCAATTTTAACGGTATATTTTAGCTAGCACACGTTTTACAAGAGAAAAATACAAACGTGATCTTATCCTAAGACGGGAATATCCATGCTGGCATGCAGCTTGATGTCTACATACGCTCTCAGTTCCAATCATATAATTTATTTTATGAATAACACGTGAAATATGGTATGAAATATTTTGACATACTAGGTATATATATCTAGTTCTCAGTTTTCAGCCTTCCAAACACAACAGCGTCGCAAAAACGCTCTAAAACATATAAAAGACTTCCTCTTGACATAATGCATGATTAGAGAAGGGACCGCGACATATATAAACAAAAAGTGATATACATAAACGCTAGTAGTCATAAAGCCATGTGGATGGGGTCTACACACGCAAAATGGCGTATACCGCTGTAAACTAGCCGCAGTAATTCAATAAAAACTTTTGTGTATGAATTCAGTTTTGTAAACAGGGTAACTACTTATTTGTTTAACTGCACATTAGTAATATTCTACTTAATATTATAAATGCGAAGTTTTTTTTTGAGAATGTATGTTTGTTATTCTTTCACGCGAAATCTACTGGACGGATTGTTATGAAATTTGGTACACGACTAGAATATATCCTGGAATAACACATATGGTACTTTTTATAATGAAATTCCCACGGATGCGAAGCCCCGGGGCGCAGCGAGCTTGTATATATGTTTGTATTCGTGAATTTAAATATTACGCGGGATAAAAGTTCTGAGTCTTTTTTTTTTGGGAAAATTCTGGGAAAGATTGGAACTTGATTAGTAAATTGATTACAGACTAGCGGCCCCGACTTCGCTCAGATAATACTATAACAAAAAGTAGTCATAATCTTGAAGATTTCGTCTATCGCTGTGTTAAATCTCAACAAGATCGGCTTTGTAGTTTTCGAGTTTATTCTTTACAAATAAACAATATATATTCATTTTCTTTTAAAATATTAATCTTTGTCCGACTTCATTTAGGTCTCTATCGAGAATATTTTTTTTAAATAACAGTTGAAAACTGCATTAAAATCCGTTGCGTGCTTTAAAAGAACAAAGCTTACAAACAAAGAGATGCTGAGGGCTACCGACCTTGTTGCTATGTACCTATTGAACAAGAAAACTGATAGGAAAAATACAGATAAAGAAAAACGTACGTCATCTTACTAACAAGAAAAAAATCCTAGTTATGCATTGTGTAAACAGTCTCGGTAATCTAGTTTGTGCGCGGTGCGACCGAAAATCACAAACATCAAACCATTAATGTAGGTTGGCTTTAAGGTGGGTATACAATGTTCAGTCATTCGTGACGGTGTGTCTGGTTCTATCCTAGGGTAAGATCACTACATTATGATAATGTCGTATGAGATATAGTTATCTCGTACGACATTTAGCATATATATAACCTGTTTTGATATACCTTTTGATTTTGTACATTATGTACTTTTATATATTATTAGAAAGAAAAAAAAACATTGTAAGAAACAATAATGGTAAGCCGATCTGGCATGATAGGGACCAACACTGTTCAAATGAGTTTCTTTCGGCATTTCTTCTCAGCAGTGGTCGTTCCGAAATGCCAGTAGTTTGTAGCTTGTGAGAAATAACTGTAAATATTGACGTGAAAAAGTGCCTGTGAAGGTCTAATTTCTGAATAAATGATTTGAATTTGAATTTGAACATTATCGGTATAATAAGCATTAACAGGAGAAGCAACAACAGCATTTCCAAAGAAAATTTTGCGCTTGATTTGTAATCTGATCGCGAGTTTCCATACGTCATAGCCGTGAATTATTGCGTATATCATCTGTATGTGAATAGAGATTTCAAATTTAATGTTAAATCTCACGCACTCTGCCAGTGTGCTTGCGACCTTATTTTTAGCTGACGATGTAAGTATGTAGTTGTTTTGCTCCCAATTTATCTGTATGGTGTCATACAATGAGTAATCACTGGACACGGCGCAAGCATTGATCCGACATGGTCCGGGAGCTGGGGTCAAAATTTTTGCTGTGAAACATTTAGGTTAAAATAATATGTTTTTGTTTCTTTTTCGCATGTCAGATATTTCAAGGCTATAATCTTATAAATAAATAAATAAAATATGATACCAGTTTCATTTTTTTATAAAGAAAATCTTATCATTTATTTCTAAAACAACGGTATAAAAAAAATAAAACTTTTTTTAAGTTTACTATGATGTTTAACTCATAAGTTTAGAATGCAATGACGTAGATTATAATTATTATATTTTTATTACAAAAGTTGAGATTGATATTAGCATATATTTTTAACTATATATTGCGTTAAAACATATAATATATACATTTTAATTTTGTGTATTATTGAGCTTAGCAAATGATTTTAATTAATAATCTGAATATTGTAATGAAATAAATAAATCAAATAATAGAAGCCATACTGTAAATGTCAAAAACAAATATTTTAAATTTTATCCTGATATATATAAATATCATTTCTCGATAAGCAATTTGTTGCGTACTATCTCAGCAAAAATTGTCTACTAATTTGGTTGGATAAAGGAAGTAAAACAAATACCTAGGTATTCTTAATCATTTAAAATAATTCTCGTCTAAAACAATTCATTCTCATTAAAAAAAAAACGGCCAGACGGGACCAATAAACGTGATCAGATTTGAATGGAAATCACGGAGTATATTTTACACACTCGAAACGAGTAATGTTTACTTAACGCCCATACTATCGGTTTAACGACTTCGTCCAAACAGACGTGTGCAAAACAATGTTGGGTCACCGCGATTCGTCTCACATGCTCACTGTTTATATCCATAAAGTATGAAGGCAACATCTGTAGCATTCTATGGCTTTTACGATTTTCGCGGGAGCAACACAGGTAGCGCGGATAGCGACGATTTTAATAGCGTGTTGACCCAGCCAAGAATGCTAGCGTAATCATTAATACATAATGTTTGTTGTCTGTCTTCCCTGACTGTTTGTTAGGTTTAGCTCACGTAGGAAACTGATAATGTGAAATCTGTCTTGTTTTGCTGTTGATCTAAAAAGTGTTAACAAATAAACTATCCGGGAACAATATCACAATATGTTGTTTGTTCTTCAACAGCCATTACAAACTTTTAAGCATTTAATTCGATTACACAGTAAATTCATTCGGTCAATAGTGTTTCCAATATATATTCAATAAAAAAATCACTTTATTGTTACTTTAACATATTATAATGTTTATTTTAGTTTTAGAGATAAATTTTGTAATAGCAAGGTGACAGAGGAATGTCTCAGCTTCTGTTATCCTCAACATTAATATGTTGGAGTTAACGCTGATTTTCAGACTTCCCTGTCCCTGAGATTTTGTGCGGGATTCAATGTGTAAGGAGGGCAAAATAAATGTTACAAAAGCCTAGCCTTATTGACTAATATGCCTTATAAAAATAGAAATTTTACAATTTCAATTTATATATTTTTAATTATATCTATCGTATATTTACACTACATTCGATTCTATTCGAAGATATTATAATCGAATGTACGATTGAATGATAGTTGATAGTTATTTATGTTAGCTGATCGGATTTTGTTGTCACAATGGAAATAGGTACGTATGCCGACGTACGAAGTGGAGAAGAAAAAATAAGAACGCGGACCCTAGGCTACAACGCTTAACGGTTGAGAAAGAAACTAGGAAAACACTCAAACAAGAGAGTTAAAGCATTTTTCTTTGGTTTTTGCCCAGGCCTTGTTTCTAGTGGGATTATTATTGAAATTATCATTATTGAAATCATGGGTCCCTTAGCCAAAGCACTAAGTAGTGGGTAGCTAAGTGTTCACACTCGGATAATAAATGACGATACTCGTATTATAATGAGTGAGTGGGTTTCAATTTGATTTAAAATGCTGACCCGTTCTTTATGACCTCTAGGCTATGTGTCATATGAATAATGTAATCATGTGTGTTGAAAAGATTTACAGTTAATAACATATTCAGGCATAGAAGGGTTTTTATCATGAATTTAATTTTCTCAGTTTTTCCAAAAAATCTGGTGCATACACAACCAGTAGACAGGCCTGTAGTAAACTTAAGGCGAGTTGCCGTCGTTTAGAAATATAAATAAATATATATTAGGACAAATCACACAGATTGAGCTAGCCCCAAAGTAAGTTCTATACTTGTGTTATGGGATACAAACTCAACGATACTATATTTTATAACATATACATATATAGATAAACATCCAAGACCCGGGCCAATCAGAAAAAGATCATTTTCCATCATGACTCGACCGGGGTTCGAACCCGGGACCTATCGGTTCAGAGGCAAGCACTTTACCACTGCGCCACCGAGGTCGTCAATATCTAATAAACCTTATTAACCCATAATATAGAATACATGTGACGCGGTTAATCCTTAATTTAAAATCAGTGGTGTCTACCATCGTAACTTTATAGCGCCGACCTTGCAACGTCATCGGCCCAACAAACTCGGTTGCTTGGAGACCAGGTCGTGAATGTCTGTAATGTTAACTGGGCCTAATTTTTTATGATGCTATTCTTGATTACTTACGATTATTATCTTAGAGAGCTTCTTACAGAGCTCGATGGCGCTGTCCGCGAGCAAGTTTCTGTATAAGCAACTAGTGCCAAGGTCGATTAAGTGATGGGTGACCAGAAAAGTATTAATTCCAGCTGCCCCGTGTTTTGTTCTGTTGAATTTGCAGTTGTTAAAATACAGCAATCCGCATTGGGCCTGATATACTAGCTCTAGCGTTATATATTTAGTTTAAAATAGTTTTATTTTAGTTTCCAATTTAATTCAAATTGCGATCGATCGAGAGATAAATAAAGGATAAATTAATTTTAAAATGTCCTAATAAAATTTGCATTACTAATTGCAATAAATATCGGCACGTGATTCGCCGTGATTCGCCTACAATCAAAATTAACCACAACGGCATATAACAGAAGTCAGATTAAAATAGAACAATTTGAACTGGCTATCCCGATGGCCAAGCTTAATATTGCAACACACTACACATGCAAACGATAATTATTCCTAATATTACGACAATAAAGAACATTTTCCATTGATTTTCTACGAAATATAAGTCGTTTCGGAGTCGAGGGTCAAGGTGTAAACGGCTGACGGCTCAGATTACAGAAACAATACGATGAGACAACTTAGCATGGCTTGCTGGATTTTATATAAACAAGTCATAGTCACTTTTATCTTTTGAAATATCCTACCATCGTGCAAAGAAGCACTTTTTAATGAATCTGGACTGCAACATTTCTATATGGTTTAAGAAAGACCCTATGAATTTAAAACACTAAAATTTTCATACCAGTTTTTTAATAGCGCTCGTTGGTTTTCATTACTTGAAAACACAAGAGTGCATAGGTGCACGTTGACATAGATCTGTGTCGAACATTTCGGTG
Organism: Plodia interpunctella; assembly: GCF_027563975.2. NCBI lineage: Eukaryota > Metazoa > Arthropoda > Insecta > Lepidoptera > Pyralidae > Plodia > Plodia interpunctella. Next base: position 1,322,680 of record NC_071324.2, on the reverse strand, counting down.
CAAATGTGATCCAAAGGGTTTTCTGCTTTATTCGTACCTACAGTACTTAAAGTGTACGTATGATCAAGAAAACTGACAGAAATAAGATAAAAATGGTCTGCCCGATCAAGGCGAATGCAGTCCAAGCGAAGTGTTGGATATACCGATGCTTTGGAGTAATACTAAAAAATATGTATAGATTTTTAAATAAAAGTCAGTTTAGTGCATCTTCTCTCATATGAGCGTTTTCCTGGTTTCTTCCTCAGCATTGAGCTCCATTTCGCACGGTCGTCGGCATCAATAGTTGTCAGATCATTGGCACACATAATCATCCTTGACCACATCGAAATATAAGTTCCGCGCAAGACATATTTTATTATATAGTTTGCTAAGTAATAAAATTAACAATTTCAATATGGACAGGTCATATTTGTTTTGATATAAATAATAATAAAAATCTAAAATAAAATGGAATAATCTCTTTATTTCTGTGATTCAAGTTGCGGAGTCCTATTAATGTTACTTAAGGAGTGATCTTGGAGGTGCCGGGTTGAGATAGGGCAACACATTTTGTTACTTAGACGTCTATGTTTCAAAACTCAGTCGGATTGGGATTTATCGTGTTGACATATTTCCATTTTTTTTTTATAATTAAGTTAATTCTTCTATCGATCAGGTAATGATGGAAGCGCTTTTTTTCATCTTTATGTTATCGATAGAAGATTTAATTCAATAAAACAAAATAGATTTGTGAAACTGATGGCTATAGTTTTTGGATAAACTTGTTTTTAACCTTTATGTGGTGAAATATGTGATCCAAATACTTGTGTACGTACAAATTTGAATAAAATCTTTTGTTGTTTATTATTTATATTAACAATCACACAAGTAAGTATGCGAAACATATCTAAATTACACATTTATACAAAATATATTTTTCAGTCGTGTTTGAGTTTTTTTTTACAGATATGTCATTTTTGCCACAAGCTTTTATTAGAGAGGTCTCGCGGCATTTAACGCCTGACAAACAACCCATGTCCGTGCTATAAACCGTTGTGGAGTTCCCTCATTGGGAGCCTCCTAAGTGCATTTGATTACATACAGACAAGCAAACATCGGGATAGGTTAAATCAAATTAATGATAAAAGCTTGTAAAATTTATATTCATTTACGTCCACCATTCCTAGATAACCTGTATTCCAGCGTTTGCATCGAACGATATCTTGGGTAAAATCTGTGAATGCTCCTATTTCTGTTGAAATTCTTGGCCAGCTTAATTTAGGCTGACAATGACGAGTCTCTTACAATATAACTCTTGCTCTTTCCTCTCCCGGGTCTGCTGGAAGAGATTTCTTTAGAACTAAGCAGTAAAAAGTAAAAAGTAAAGTATTACACTTTTTACTGTAAAAGCACGATCTACGGTCAATCCTAAGATATTCCAGTAAAACCTAAGATTCACCAACTCTTAATGGTAAAAGTCCGAACAATTTTGCGATTCGAACTATTACCACCATACACTTGGTAAACCTTAAGATTTACATCAAAGGCACGGTAAATGTTGAGAAAATATAATTTTTTTTACTATTTAAGAAGCATTTTAAAGGTTATACCTTACCTTTAAAATATACTACCTTTAAAAGTTAAAAACATTTATAAATAACAAATACTTACCAAATGAAAATAATTTAAAATAGGTAAGGATTTGACTAATTACTTAGTTAATGAAGGTAAGGATTTGACTAATTACCCTAATAATTATGATACCTACATAAAAATATGTAAGGTTTTAACTGAAAAATAAATGATTAATAATAATTACTCATTGTTTTATTCCCAAAACCAACATTTACCAGCCGTCAGTAGCAAAACCTAGCATATACTAAATTCTAATGGCAAAAGCCCGATAAAATCGTCAATTATTTATAAATCCTTACATTTACCTATGCCGGTAAATCCCAAGATTTTCTGAAAAAACAAAAACCTAAGATTTACCTATATACGGGCTTTCACAGTAACTTATATTCTGTTTCGTGTAAATAAATTGGTAAAATAAATACAATGTCTTCATAAATTATTTCCATCACTAGTTTATCTATGTGTTAAAGAGCTCTGTGTCCTATAAAGTACAGTTTCTCAATGTCTGGTATCTCAAAAAGTCTTAAAGACAAAATGTCCATTTCCTAAAACGTTCAGTGCTTCTCGTATTTTTTCCATAAGTTGGCATCCATAATTATTTTCCGCGTTTGTTTATCCTTCTTGTCGGAGCCAGCACTTACTTGGGTTTGCTGTATATCTATTCTGTTGCTCCTGTTAATTTATAACAAACTATATTTTAATTTTTTTTTACGTTAAATGTCACATGTATTCCCTTTGAAATGATATATTAGTATTATAAATGCGAAGGTCTGTCTGTCTATCGATGAACCGCTGGACCGATTTTTAATTTTTGATTTTTGTTCAAATATAGGTTATTTATTGTTAAAAATCAACCGTCAAATGACGTGTAACGCGAGGTGAATATCGGAGAAAAGTAACGCGAGCGCAGCAAGCCGCGGGCACAGCTAGTCCTGATACAAAATTGTTTTTGCCTTGGAGGTCGCGTTCGAATGCCTTCAAAGTTAGGTGTTTAACTCCGCAAGGGCGAGTTAACACATATTCCAGTTACCTAAGTATATTAACTGTGAACTTAGCAAGTGGGTATGCAATTAGAACTAATCTATGCCACCTATAAGGATTCCCCTATGCCTGTTGGTAGTGTAAATGAAAACTTAGTAAGTAACGCGCGCGGAGCTGAGGTCAGCTCTAGGTGAGCGACAAAACAAACGCACCAATACCATGTTTACCCGTGGTACGAGGTGACTCAGTGGTGGAGTTGTGGCGCAGTGGTAAAGCTTGCCTCTGAACCGAGTGGTCCCGGATTCGGGTCATAATGGAAAATGATATTTGTCTGATTGTATATATATATATATATATATATATATATATATATATATATAGAGACTTGTGTTATACGATACTAACTCAACGATATTATATTTTATAACAAACTTACAACTTCCTAGCGCTAGCTCAATCTGTATGATTTTTCCTAATGTATGTTTTTATTTATTAACATCAGGCTGAATATTCAAAATTGTAATGTTTATTTTTACACTGGCTTCACGGCGTCACAGCCTCGAATGCAACCGGGTAATAAGCGAAGATGAGCAAGAGTATGTTCTAATTTATTGTGTAGCCGTAATAATTCATACGCGCACAGCGTCGCGTTGCATTGTACAGCGATACGCCGATGATGCCGTGTGTGAAACGACTTGTGATGTAAACAATCGTTATACCTACCTGGACGCGCGTGTACCAAGTTCGAATCCCACCAGGTTACTTTGAAATTACTCTATGTAAGCATTTGATTATAATATAATTAATTATGCTTAATACACTCTACTAAAATCTGTAGAATAATTTAAATAAAAAGTAAAAACTGAGGAACAAAATTACTATTACTGCTAATATAGCTTGTGGCTTCGTCCTCGTGAATTTTCCACTCCATTAATTCTTCCTTTACAGTATATCTTATCAGTCCGTGCTATACAAAATTTTGAATTCTTTGTAAAACGCGAGTAAGTATCTAACTTACTTTCGCATTTATCTCGGCTTCGTACAGATAAAATCTTAAAAAAAATATACGTCCCAATCTTCCTCTTAAACTAACCTATTTGTTAAAAAAGTCGCCGCAAAATCAATTGCGTAATGTTAAATATCTAAGCATACATAGGGACATACAGAAAGCGGGAAGCGATTTCTTTTAAAAACTTCACTAAAATTGTTATATGTTTTAAGAAAGTAAGAAAACATTTATTTGCCAAAAACATGAGTACAAATATACAAATTGATGTCAAAATGAATTAAATCTACACGTTTTACCGAATATAGGTATGCAAATATTAATAAATAAAGAGGAGCATGCTATCCACTACAAATCCAAAACAAAAAAAGAATTATAATGTACTTATACTAGCACTAAATTCTATCTGAGTGTATCATTAAAGAAATCATTTAAAGTATAATAACATTTATCAGTTAATAAAGACTTGAGGTGCTTTTTAAATAGATTTAAATCATTCATCGAATAGGTAATCAAAATTATTTATATTTAAAATGATTTTTGCAACGTTAATTACTTAAAATAGTTTAAGAAGCCACAATAAACACTAGTTTTAACCACAACTTAGACTTATATCCTAGCTAGTGTATAGCACAGGTTCATTCGAATCTATTTCAGGAACTAGCCTTTCTTTAAAGGCATACGTAGATTAACATTACTTTTAGGCTCTTATTTAAAGTCTTTGTTTTGGGGAAATAAACGATATTTATTATTATTAAAAACATCGGCAAATTAAAATAGAACGCGTACTACGTATAATTTTCTATAACCCGACGGTGATATGTAAAATGTAATTTCGTTTGTCTGTATGTACCTATGCATTACCTAGAGCAACACGAGGCAGTCTGCTTCCAACCGGCGCGTAGCTCGCACGCTCCGCACCACCACCCACATAGCACACTCGTAAGTTGCCGACAAGTTGAATTCCACACAGCGCGATACGAGCTCTTGTCCAACCCTTATTTAGAGTTAGATTAGTTGCAAAACTTTAAAATTGCCATCTGCTCGGACGAAGAAAAATTAACACACGGATCGGAAGCTGTTCGCAACTTAATTGGTATGTTTTCATTGTTTTAAAAATAATAATAAAAAAAAAATGGCGGCTCCATATTTTTCAGAATTGTGGTGATCGTTTTGAAGTGATGCTGATAAAAATTACCATAGCAACAAATTAAGGTTTCGTAAAAAATAATAACATTACATCTTTGGTCTTTTGGTAAATTATATTAAGTCTGTAAATAAAAGTGGCGTAATCCATTATGATTTTTTTTTAGAAAGCATATTATACAAAATTTAGTTGGGGTATACTTAAGGTACATAGTGTTTTTCATAAAAACTCTAATCAAAAAGATTTTTCATTAATAAGTTTTTTTAGGTTTTGTTTAGCTCTATTATTTCGATATATTTATGAAAAAAACAATAATTAAATAATGTTTTTTAGTTATTATGGCAAAAAAGAGTGTTTCGTATTGGTTGCTATTCTCAAATGTTAACATAAAATAGGTACTTTTCTAAACCATTTTTTGTCTATTTAAATTTGATGAAAATATAATTTTTCAACACGCTTGATCAAAAGAAAATGACATTTTCTCCGAACATGTATTATTACCGTGTTCGCCTGCAAATACCTAAATGTATTTAATTTCATTTTAAAGAAAAAATTATAACTTATTTCAAGTGATTATTCAATTTCTATTTATCGGCTAGGCCAATTCAGATACGGTTTAATTTTAGCGACGGGTTTTTATATGTTCAGATTTTACTAAAAGTTATCTTTAACCCGCGACGACAATTTATAAATTAAATTAAACGTATATCTGTACGTCTGTCTGTGGCTTAACGGCTGATCCGATTTTGATCTAGTTTTTTTTTATTTGAAAGAGAATTTAATCGAGCGTGTTCTCAGCTATGTCTGGAAAAAATCTTGCTGATGAGAGTATGCAAACGAATTAGACGTTGCGAGAAACTTTGGACTGTTTTATCTTAAATCTTGAAATTAGTTTTTATTAAATTTTGTAACAGAAAGACATACCTATTGTGTGTGAAAGTGTACTTATATATAGTTTATCTATTTCCCATGTGTGTAAACTAATTTAAATTCTCTTATCTACGTTTAAACGCACAAAGGTAAAGGTAATGAGTCGTTGTGTAAGAAATTTGATAAATATTATGTGATCTAGATATAATGCAACTGAATTTTATTGTAATTTATCTTTAATGTAAAAGGATGAGTTTATAAAGATAAGAAAAATATTCCTATTTTATATACAGGTACTATTAGTGCATTCGTGTAAATTTTCATATGAAGCCAGTAAATTTTTTGTACTTACGTAGCCAATGCAAAGCCTTCGTGGTATAGGGTAATATTTTTTTTTATTTTATTTCGTTATATGAAAATAATTAAACAATTTGAATCCAAAATTCGTAAATAATTTATTATCAGATACAGAATTCTTGATTGCATCACAAGTTAAAGATGTCACTAACATTTAAAGTGACGCCTGCAAGCTCACAGCATAATATCATTTACATACGTTAATATTTTATATACCTATATAGAAAAAATACATAAAATATTTTTTTAGGGGCAGCTAGATGCCGTTTACGTATTTATATTATTTTTTTTACAAAAAAATGGTCACGTGTTTATACCAATAATATTGTAATTTGCGTAAAAATAAATATGTTTGCAATGTTAATGTAATTAATTATTCATTTGTTTTTATGTAGGGAAATCTATGTTTTTACTGATCAATTATATCTCCAATAAACTCTTTGTCTAAAAGAAAAAAAAAGGCTTTTTGATGTTTTTTTAAATAAATATTGCTTTTTCATATTTTTTATACTATCCGCAATGATATTTAACATTTTTATAGCCATATGGCGAGGACTTAATGCGGTACGATTTCTACAGTTTATAGACAGATCTATATATGCACAGAGGTGGCAGCAAACATGCATTATTTCAATACACTCACTAAGAATCGTGCCTCAGCATAACAACTAAGTTTATATCCTATTGTGCTCAAATGTTCTGGCATGCATTCGTTTCATCTGATCAGCCTACCTGTGAACGGTTGTACAGAAACTGGATTAAGAAGTATATCGTTATATTTATTGTAACTTATAACTCCTTTGTGAATGGTGCAATAAAGAGTTTATCTATTTAACAAGTTATATATTGTAATATCGACCCGACACGACTTCGCTCGGGTAAAAACATAAAATTATACACATATAAAATATTCTATAGAAATCACATTATCTATTGGTGAAAAATGAAAATCCGTGCATAAGTTTTTGAGATTATCCCGAGCGAGATAGGTATATACAAAGAGATGCGACAGAAGACTTTGATTTATAATGTGTAAGGATCGAATGGCCGTTTGCCAGAGCGAGGAGATATACTTGACTAAGATGTGTATTGATTTTGAAAATTTGTTTTTTTTTTATTTATCACATCTCACAAACGAAACCCCTAAACAAAAATAAGATGGTCCAAATATTTATTAAGACTTATCAAATGATGCCATACAGAATGAGAGATACACGACGGATACAATTTTTTGTCACGTGTTTATTGCAATAAAACTTTTCTAAACACATGAAATGCTTCAGAATTGTTTTTTTTTTTTTTTGTAAAAAGAAATTTGAAAAGACACAGTTTAAGTTATTGTTAACAATCAGTATGGAAATAAATAACTTTCTCAATATGTGTTCATGTTCATAGTAAATTCCGTGAATTTAGAACACGATCATAAATAAATTCAATCGCAAACGTACATTTTCACGAACATTCAAACTTTCTCATTTATTTATTATGATTAGGTATTTAGTAGTTCCAAGATATTATATTTCATTTAATAATTTACACCATAAACTAGACGCCAATAATACTATATTAATATTCGATAATAATTTTTATTATATTGTCACTTAGCCAAAGTTCACGGACATAAAACATAGCTATAAAATCGAGACCTGTTAGATGTAAACGTGTATTTGTGTCGCCACAGACACTAAAAACAATAACATATAAAGCATAACAACCAATATTAATAATGCTAAAAGAATTAGTGTGCTGCAGCAAGGCAAAAAGGCAGACAGACAGGCAGACATTAGTACAAAAACACTGATTTTCAGTACACAAACAATATCAAATTCTACTAATATTGTTAATGCGAAAGTTTGTGAGGATGTATGTGTGTGTTTATATATGTTTGTTATTTAACACTGATTCTACTGGATGGATTGTTATGATATTTAGTATTCAGGTAGAATATAAACCTGGAATAATACTTAAGAATACTGTTATCCCGAAATACCCACGGGAGCGAATCTCCGGTCCACAGCCAGTATTTACATGAACTTAGAAATTGCAAAGCAATTTTTTTTATACTACTGGGCGAGCAAACAGGCAAGCGTCCACCTAATGGGAAGCGGTGACCGCGGCCTATGGACGCATGCAACAGTGTCACACGTCTGAGAATAAATCTTTTTTTAACGCCCTTTTTGTTTATCTGCATGTTGTACTCTATAGGGGAACTGGTCAGGCCGATCTCTTATTAAAAGTTTTTCGTTTGGTTAATTATACTTTTTTTTTTCATCAGCACTCGATCACAATCATAATGTGTTTCAGTATACCTTTTGACCATGTACTTTATTGTGTACTTACATTGTTATATTACTAATAAAAAAATGATACATATTTTTTATTTAAAAAATGGTAAGCCCTTCTGGCATGATAGGAACCAACACTGTTTGAATTAATTTCTCTCGGCATTTCTTCTCAGCAGTGGTCGATCCGAAATGCTGGTAGCTGTAGCTTTGGTAAATAATTTAATTTGAGTGAAGACTCACAGGCACTTTTTCACGACATATTACTATTAGACCTTCGCCTAATTTCTGAATAAATGATTTATTTTTAATACCATGGCTGGAAGCTAACACATAGTAAGATAAAGTAACATTTATACCCAGCATCAAAAAGTTCTTGGAAATGCCGACTCGGTATCACATCAAGTTACTCAGCGCGGACCTCTATGACGCGGTAATACCGGCGAGTTTGCAACTAATTTGGGTTGGTTGATGTGCTGTTGACTGTAAATGTGCAGTTCTATATTAGCTGTGTTGACCAATTTACTTGCATCTGTCCCAATTACGCGGGGACGACACAGCAAGTTCCTTCCATTAGGTTCTCTCACTTGCCATTAAAATTGATGCTCCCTATTCGAAAAATTATTCTAAAACCCTTTAACTTTTTAGTGATGTGTTTTTCATCAGCGGCATTGTTACAGTCTATAAATTATATACTATTAAAATATACTAATTTATCTGGACCATAAATTTTTTACAATGTTCTGACCATGTCATTTTCCCCATTGCATAAAAATTACAAACTAATTATTCGTAGCTTCGCCTGCGGTAGCCTATATTCGTCTTCAGGTCATTAACTATATCTAATTCAAATTTAATCAAAATCGGTCCAGCGGTTCAGCCGTGATAGCTTAACAGACAGATTTTTACATGCATTTTTATAATATTCTTCTTCGTAGTCGTATTCCTCATGGCTGAGGGTCGTGGTCATTCCGTGGAATGAAACACACACAACAACTATCTTGGCATTTATTAATGGAGTGGTTTGTCATTGCATTCTCCATTTCACACACAAGTTAATAAGAATCAACCAGGGTGCAGGTTTCCTCTATATTTTCCTTCACCGGAAGCAAGTGGTGGTCGATGAAAACTGCTATATATGAGTCAGATTTGTATACAAACTCATGTGCACGAGTAGGATTCGAACCTGGGACCTTTCGATCCACAGGCGGGCGTCTTAACCATTACACCACCACCGCTTCCGCGCCACTTTATAATATTAGTATGAAATATTATGGATACAATAATAAATTTCCGGGTCAATCATTCACGAACACGATAATGAGGACAAATGTGATGATGGGATTGTTAATTGTCATTACGCTGATGATTGGTATGTCAGTTGATTATGTCATTGTCCTCCTGCGTCACTTGGGCCAAAATCAAATTACGCATGACTGAATCGAACTGTATAAAAGTTGAATACATTTTCGGAATCTCTTTGTACATTGGTCATTCCGTAATTATTATTCGTATTAACTATTGTTTTGGTCAAGTTTGGAGAAAAATATGTGTGGTTATTGTTTCATATTGAAAAGGCTGTAATTATATCAAATACGCTTTTGCCGTCGCTAAATAGGGGATAAATATAGAAAGATTAAAATGTTTATTTGTTCATCTGTGCCACATATATATATATATATATATATATATATATATATATATATATACATTCAGTGACATCGATTTAGAAAAGAATATTTTAGACTGCCTGAAACTAGGCATGCATCTGTGTGTCACAGAATCACATAATGGCACTAATATACACGTATTATATTATTAGTACCAAATACAAAGAAAAAAATCTAAAATACAAATATTTCCTCTTTATTAGTATGAAAGTTTTTATTAGGAAAAGAAGGTTTGTTAGGAAATATATAGATCTTTCTTCCTTCTTTCCGTGTAGGTAATTATGTACAGACGTTAAACTCATCTGCATCCAAATAAATCTGCCGGAATTCATTGCAAATTCGCCCCTATTACCGCCACGTAAAGTCCGTGTAGGGTTATTTGGTATTCTGTTGAATGTACAACAACCTTAAGACGATATAGCCTATCCAGTCCAGTCTAGGCCCAGCTCTGAATATAGACCTGTCTATATGCTAAATTTGATAGTTCAGACAGACAGCGAGCTAGCCAAAATCGTGTATTTTCATTCGCTCCTGTCATTATTTGATCGATTTTTAGGGTTCCATACCTCAAAAAGTAAAATGGAACTTTTATTATAGGATCACTTTGTTGTCCGTCTGTCAAGGCCCTTTCTCAGGAATACATACACGTATAAAGTTGAAATTTACATTAAATATACCAGGTTGAAGCTGTGACGCGAACAAATATGATCATTTATGTTGAAAATTTCACAGGAAGCTCAAAACCTACAGGTCACTACTTCCCGTTGACCTAGAATGATGAAATTTGGCAAGAAATTAGAATTAACTATGTAGACAAAGAGAAAAATCTAAAGTTATGCAATTTACAGTTCGTTTTAAAAAAAACTTTAGACTCAAAAATTCTAAAATATGAAATTTCTACACGTACAGTAAACTTTCGCTGGCTCAGCGGTTAACGACGATAGAGCAGGTAGATAGAAAAAAAAAAGTTGATGGTCAATGTGGAATGAAACACGACTTTCTTGGCAATATTAATGGTGTGGGTTCACTTCTTAAATATATGTATGTATTATGTTATAATTTTGATAAATCATCGAGTAACGTCCATGTTTCCTGTATGTTCTTCTTCACTAGACTTTCTTTATCGAATCCTGATTAATCACACGGAAATCTGAATAGTCCAAGTGTCACAGCTTTGTAACACACGAGTGTAAGGAACGAATTAAAAGATCGATTGAACAGCTGTTAAAACAACACTTCGTACAGAGCTCATTGTAATTTGAACCAGCATCTGTTTTATGCTCAATAAGTGAACAATGCAGCTCTATGCCTCCCGGTGCAACGCTCGCGCGCATCCAACGGTAACCCGCCGTCCTAGCCGCTGCATGGCAATATGAGGCAGCGCGGCAATATCAAACGATATTATTTAAGTGGAAGAAAAATAGAAAAAAACGAAATTCACATATGTTACTTAGTTCTCTTATCGTGGTTCATTATGTATATTTAATTCCACGACCATCAGGCATGTTGAATACACAATTATAAAGACTTAGCTGTAAAGACTTTTCTACGTCGAAATTCATTGTGAAATTCGACGTAGAAAATATTTTCAATCAAAAAAAGTCTTTAGTTATAATTTTAGGTTTAATAAATATGAAGGAATGTAAATAATGTATAAAACATATTTTCTAGCTCATCTGTGGTACAAGCCAAGCCGGCGCACGTAGGGCCCGTGCTGTCTCATGTTGTCGCCGCAAGCTTTCGTATGTGGTCGCACCGCGTCGTACAGCGCTTGTCAGCTCAGTTAGGACGCCGGGTTAAGAACCCCTGGACTACGTTCCTTTGTAATGGGCTTGATTATCCCGCGTAAAGTTAATTTCTCTAAAGTAAATCTACCAGCTTTTGCTCTGAGTTTTTTCACTCAAAGAAGCAATTAAAATAGACTTTAACATTAATAGAAAAACAAAATGCCGAATATATTATATACCACACTAGCTGTTGCCAGTTACTCTATCCAAGTCAAAAAGTTCCAACTATATATTTTTTTAAATACTTTCATCCATAGCTAGTGAAACAGACAGACAGACAAAACAATTTATTACATTCATACTAGTAATGGATTTAAAAAATATATCAGTCGTCAGTCGTTCTGTGTTTTCTACATTTATTGACTGCCTTATCCGTAAAAAATGACAGTCGTCACTTTTCTATTACCTAAATTTATCTACTGCCTTATCCATTTTTCAAACGTGTGTATGTATGTATATTCTATTACAACATCTGTCAATAACAATATATAATAATGAAACAGATATATCCAAAACACGACAATAGACAGTGATCACGTGGATATCCAAAAAATTCTTGTGTCGACATTGTGTAAAGATAACAAATCTCATCTATCAAGTTTGCCATCGGTGTGGGAGTCAAATAAAAATAGTTTGTTAAAAGTACAGCCCACTAACGTTCATAGCAAATTGGCCCAAACATGGTGCAGTATCCTCATAAGATATGTAATTGATTTATGACATTATTACGTACGTTTTGTACATTTAGCTTTTTATTTATATATACATATTTTGTGTGACAATTTTCAATAATTTTATTGGAAATACATATTTTATTTTATTTATTTATTTATTAAAATTTTGACCTATATTTATTTAGACCTATATTTGTTAATTGACGTCCTTGGAGAAAAGGCTGCGGTGAAGTTTGTTGCGCCGCTTCTTCTTCACTTGCGCTTTGGAAGCCGGCAGTAGACTTAGTTTAAGTAATTTTTTTGACGTCAATTAGTGATGTATATCATCCTAAATTGAATAAAGAATTTTGAATTTGAATTTGAATTTGGTCGCTATTACCACCTCATATAGGTCAATGCAATGAAAATTTGACATACATTTGGCTAGCATAAGCAAGTATTAGTTCATTCTAATCAATGGTACTGGAGATCTAACTTAGGTAAATAGTATTAAAATACAGATACCAATGACATTGCGGGTATTTAGAATATTGAAAAAAAAAATGTCACTTAGTTTTTAATTCTAATCTTGTTTAATTTAAAGTTCGAGAGGTCCCTCGTTAGGAGCCGATCTGTAAACATCATTAGGTCGTGTTAAAAAAATGTCACTTAGTTTTTAATTCTAATCTTGTTTAATTTAAAGTTCGAGAGGTCTCTCGTTAGGAGCCGATCTGTATACATCATGAAGTCGTGTTAAAAAAATGTCACTTAGTTTTTAATTCTAATCTTGTTTAATTTAAAGTTTGAGAGGTCCCTCGTCAGGAGCCGATCTGTATACATCATGAGGTCGTGCTAAACATAATTAAGTATATTCATTGTCATGGATACTAGCGTGACTTGGAAAAATTCAATTCTATAGGACAAGACGCAACGCAGGTGATATTCAACGCGATGGATTTTATAACTAAATAATCTTGTAAAAACTAATGGATTACAAATAAATTAGAATAAAACGATATATATATTTAATAAAACATTCATGGATCTATTGTATAACGCTAATAAAATTTCCTTTTAATTATCGCTATTTGGACAAGCAGAATGCATGACAATAGATATCCAATAAATATTTATTTAAAAATAAAATTATACTTCAGAGCGTGTTCTTAATAAATACAATCAAAGCTGTGGTGCATTGTTCAGTTTTTTTTTTTAAAACACTATATACTAGTCCATTGAATTAAAGAGGTGTGCGTGCAGTTTTGCGCACCAATTCAAATTGCACCCAACGATTCCGCTTAGAGCGATACGATACTTTTCAGTTGGTATATGAAATCACGATGCGTTAAACAAAACGCAAAATTAAAAAGTACCTATATACATACTTCTATAGTAATATTATAAATGCAGGATGTCTGTCTTTCTGTGTGACACGCTTTCACGGTTTAACGCTGTGCCAATTTCGATGAAGTTTCTCCTTCTTCTGGGAAGATTCTTTTTACTTTGCTGACTTTCGTTATCATTATCAGCCCGTATAAGTCCACTGCAGGACGTCTTCAAAAGCCATTCTTTTAGTTTCAGGCTGTATGTATCTACAGTCATGCCCCAGTTAAGTAGTAAAGGATGACGTTGATCAACTGTAAGTAGGCATCTAATTTTTGCCACAATGTAATATTATTTCAGTAGTATTTTTATTTATCCGTCCCGTAACAATATCTGGTGTTGCGGAATTTCCTTGCCATCGTGAGCACTATTCCAAGAATACAATAAGTTTCTCTTAGAGCACTTCAAGCTAAGAGGTATTTAGCGAAGTGTCTATTTATTTTTGAAATATAAATAAGAATTGTATTTTATTTCAATTCTTTCTAACAGCATCCTCTGTTTATTCTCCATATGTGTCTAATTTGCGATCTAGAAAAAACAGCAGCACTTGAAATGTTTTACATAAGTGCTATTAAAATCGGTGCGTACAACGGCATTCAAATCTCGGTTGGATTTCGATTTGTCTAAAAATATCGGGTTGTCTGTATGTTTTTATTTAGACAGGTTTTATAATTTTGTTATAAATTCTTTAGTTCAATTAATACTCGTCGAATTCAATAGATTTTGGTTTACGCCATATTCGTATGTTGTTCAGGGTTCCAATGAATAATAGTGAGAAAAAGCAATATTATTGAATGTAACATATTGTTTGTTCGTTGAAAAAGAAATGCCGTGTTTTAGTTTCTTTTATTTACCTTTAAACATTATATAAATAAGTCCCCTTGTTTGTCTTTGTGATGTGTATGGACGGATGGAGTTTACCAAAGATTTTGGATAATTTGCAGTTTACTCATTAAAAAAACTTCACAGTAGAACCGTTCTCAGTCTCACAAATACAAATATCTTATACAATCTTACCGTGCCTTTGTATAATTTTCATGATTACAGCAATGTAAATAAAAATAGACTTTTGAAGAAATTACTTTCGTAGTTATAAATATTTTTCTTAAAAATATATAGATTTGAATATTTGATTCATTTTCAATTTTAACAAAATTTTAACAATAATTTTATACGTATTCCTTAAAAAGTTCTGTGAAAATTGTTTACATGTTAGAACTCATAAGTAAAAACTGAGTTTACGTGTTGCACAATATTTTCGCGTCGCATCGCAACGCGTCACGCTGCTTAAAACGCTTTAGTGTTACACGGGCCCGATTCAAGAGGCGATGCGTTCAACATTCGCTTGACTCCCAAATAGTTTAGATGATATCCGAAAGCACAAGAGGGTGTCTACTTTGACATCAGATAAGTACTTATGTCTGAGAGTCACCTTGACACTCGCTCTGTTTTATATTGATATCATTGGAGAAAAATGCGGCAATTAATAGCGTAGTCTTTTCTGCATTTGTGTTTTGAAAGTAGTTTTAATATCATAAAAATTAAAAAACGAAATTACAAAAGAAATTCCTAAAAATATGAACAGTCAACAGCGCATTAAGCTGTCTATATTCATTGTAAGCTCACCTCTACCTATCGCGGCATAAATATCCATGCGGCCGACTGTAAAAATCGAATCGATTTCACAGACATCTCAAAATTTTAAACTTGAAAACATTTTTTTTTTAAATAATTACCTGTGCCACGGAGGGTTCATATTTTTTTCAGTGTTTTGTCATGTATCCAGTATCGATTATATCTCCCAATAATTTAATGGTAAATCGAAAAGCGAGAAAATGTCATTATTTTTATTAGAAATAGGTAAACAGACGTACGAGCGCTATCAACAGAAATACAAAGGCGCGTTTATTTAACAAAATAGCTTCTTGAGAAAGCAACAGTTCACATTTAAATGTTTTGATGTGTGAATGCGCACACAAAGACGTCTTTGGCTATATTTGAATATATTTGAATACTAGTAAATGTATAATGGTTGTATATACGAAATCAGTGGTAAGTAATGTATAAATGAAACAAGAAAACATGGGTCTTTTTCGTAATTTCAAAGAATATTTTAACATTAAGGCATATTATAAAATATACATTAAAAAAAAAAACAAATAAATAGAACACAGGGTTTATTGCCTAATGTATAATGTTAAACATTTTATAAACGACGCGAATTTTAACGGATAATTAACAAAATGTAAATTGAAATTTATCTAAAACATTGCACACATAGCCACGACTTTCGTAAGTGTAATAGGAAATTTCATGAATTTATTACTTAATTATTTTAGTATATTATGTGGTCAAATAGTATAGATATTTATGTGGTCAAACCACATAATAAATGACGTTCATTGGTCATTTATTTAATTTGAAATTACTTGAATTCTTGTCACTGTGAAAAATTTGATTCCGACTGACTGATTCATCTGTTCAAAAATTTAAGTATAAAAGTATTAAATTTTCCAATAAACCTATTCGAAACGCAATATTTTAGTTAAAAAGTATAGTATCACTATCGTACCACGTATGTTGTAGCATCGAAGTAAAACAACTTTATATGGTGAGGAAAATAAAGAGAAATTTGAAAAGCAGAAAATTTAAAACGGATTTTTAGTCGATCACTTATTTTCATCGTAGGAACGGGCGGGTTAAACACGTTATGTGTGAAATGGACCTAACCCGCGCCATTTTGTTTGCTACAAGAGACTAGAATGTGGTTAAGTCAAAAATTGCATATTTACCTTGTTTACGTGGTTAAACTAGGTGGAATATTTTCATACCTCCACACCGTAGTTGTTGACTGTTTAAAAACTTATTTGAGAGAAATACTCTCAAATAAGTTTTTAAGCAGTCAACAACTAATTTCTCAATTTTCTCAATTAACTCAACGGATGTATGTAAACATAGTATTAAACCTTCCTCAATAGTCACTATCAATTTTGTACAGTAGTTTTTGAGTTTATCGCGAACAGAGGAATTTATTATATAATATATAAGGATAAAAGGGAATGCCCAGGCGTGCACAGAAAATCCATTTATAGAAAAAAGGCTAAAATTGTTAATAAATTTTTGGGGAGTAGGTTTTCTCATTGTTTGAGGCACTCTTGTGGCTGAAAATTATTTGTTTTTATTTAAAATAATAATAATAATAAAAAAACGATAATAAAAAATTATTATATTTTTTATAATGGCTAAGTTTTTTTTAATTATTTATAAAAAAAAATATGGATTAGGTGGGAATCTATAATTTTTGAAGAAAAAAATTTAGCCTATGTTTTTTGAACGCGGATCTATAACAACATGCACCAAATTTAATCAAAAATCGGTCCAGCGTATTTTATAATATTAACTAGGCCTAATCTACTAATTAAGATTCATAATTATTTACAGCGCTAGTAACAATTAGAATGTTTTCAAGTTTCATTTATCGGGCCCTTTACCCCACAGACCCGCGATAGGCGGGTCACGAAGCATTCTGTAAATATACTTTATCGCTCTCATTGACACCGTAAACTGTGGCTTATAATGTAACGGGGAGTTCACACTAGTAGTATAAACCATAGATAAAATTAATATAATTGTTTTATCTATGGTATAAACCAATTTTACAGCTCTATACAATAAACAGCACGTCGCATCTGATGATTTTCCAAATTGAGTAAAAACGTGTCTAAATATTATAAATACACGCTTTATCTAGTCAACCAATGGATACATCATCCCGGAAAAATTACTGTTCCCTTGGGAGATTAATGCGGGCGAAGCCGCGGTCGAAAGCTAGTTTAAAATAGTATTTTTTTTCTGCTGATCAGATTTTGATGATTTATCTACATATTCCATAGCACAAGATTTGTATTGTTTCATTATAATAGCCAGTTGTAAATTATGTCCCTGTGGCCGCGGCATACAGATGCGTGCAGGGTTACTTGATATAGGCCCGACTGTACAGTCGACCATATTATCAAGTTGGCTTGGAGGTCAAATCTAATATGGAGAGATGAACTAAGATGAGAGACTATGGATAGGAAATATGGTAACATCCTCTATGTTACCATTATATCTGTTTCCAAATATAAATATTATTTATTTGAATTTGGAAACGGGAATACTACAAACAGAATAACTAAATAAACAAATAAAATGTATTTGAATTTGGAAACGGGAATACTACAAACAGAATAACTAAACTAAAAAAATTTGGAAACAGAAATATGGATGTCAAAAACAGCCAGTTATTTGAACATTTGAAATATAGTTATCATCATAATAATCAACAAAATGTGTTAATTACGAGTATACACTAGGCATATGAAGAGATTCTGATATCATTCAAATGTCAAGTTCAACGTCTTTTTATCTATTTGTGAAATAGTTCTGATTACACAATAGGCATTATCAATGAACTACTTTTCAGTTCAACAATGACAGTGGTTTTAGTCGACTCACTGGGCATTCGTCTGATACTAATTATCTATTAAGTAACACACGAATAAAAATAAACTTTTGTATTTATTATATGTGTATATTTTGTATATAATATAAATTGTTTTTTTATTGATAGGTTTGTACACGTACAAGCCACGGGGAAGATATCGTACTAATATTAATAATACGAAAGTAAGTTTGTTTCCTCTTCACGCTCAACGTTATATATATATACATATTTTAGTTTTATATATATTTTATTAGTTTAGTTTATGTATGTTACATGCATGTATATTTATCAATGTATTTATTATATACTTACATATATGTTTTTAATATTTTTATTAGTTTTATCTTTAAAATAGAGTAAATTTTCTTTTAATTTATTTTTTCCCTTTTTTGCACTTTATGGCACCACGTCGCTATCTCGTTTGGTCTAATGGTTGACTGGTAGAGAACGCCATATGGCGTTAAGTCCACCATTTGTACAAATATTTTTTGTACCTAATTTTGTGGTATAAAGTTAAAAAAAAAAACGCTTCTTGAAATTTTGAAGCTTGGAGAAGGATATTTACGAAAACGCGGGCGAACTCGCGGGCGGAAGCTAGTAGGTACTGTATATACTTAAGAAACAATATCCTGATTGCGTCATCCGGTACTATCAACTTCCCTGACTTATGTTACAAGTGTAAAGTCCCTACAACCTAATAGTCTAAGGGTTCAGTTACCGAGCGGCACTCGGATCTCGTTACTGACACCATAGACCAAGGATGAGGGATCAAAGTTCCCACACGTCGAGTTTCATACTAGACGCTTCATGTGGCTTTCGTCTTCAAACCGCTACTTATCATCTTTTTTATCTAAATTTGTTTGACAAATAAATTGATTGATTGAGTGATTGATTGATTGATATATCACTCGATCAATTTTTTTGTCAAACATAGGTATAAAGGTATCGGACCTGTGTAACCAAATGAGACAAAAGATTTCGATACAACATTCCTGGCCTAATCCATTTTATCCTACGAATTTTATAAATGCGAAAGTTTTAGAGGATATATGTGTGGATATATTCGTTCACGTAAAATCTACTGGACGAATTGTTATGAAACTTTTATTCACGGGCAGAATATAACCTGGAAAAACACATAGGGTACTTTTTAAACAGAAATTCCTACGGGAGCGCATCCCTGGGGCGTAGCTAAAATTCGGCGTCATAAATTGGGCCGCACATGATCCATCAATAAAATCGAAACGTTTATTTGTGAGAACAGGTTACATATAGATAGTATAATATTATTATATAGCTCTCTGTTTTCTGTCTATCAGGCATACAATTGGTCAATATTAGTACTCTAAAAATACTTAACACATTGTAACAAAATTGAAATTATATTTATCTAAAATGTCATAACAAAATAAATAAATATATCTTTATTCAGCAACTTTTGTTAACAATTTCTGTATGTGATTGGAAACTCAATTTCAGTTCATAAAAGAACTTGGGTTTGGAGAGACCGCTCTTAACACAACACACCCTCTTATGCAAAAAATAATATTCATTAATTAAGTATAGTTAATCATAATATTAACAATTATAATTTGTCATTCATTAAGTAATTTAAATTATGATCTTTTATAGTCCTTTTATAACTGTTTCTTATGATGTATAAAAAATTACAGCGCTCTTTCTTCTCGTGTAGTTTCAACATGAATATCCCAATCTTGTATGAGTGAAATAGAAGATAGCTTGTCCTGGTTACGCTAACACTGTTTAAGAGTTTGTATTTTAGTCGCCTACAGGCATGTCTACTAATCTATCTATACTATTGGCACTCGTCGCACACACACACACACTAGTGAACTAAACTGGCCACCAGTGTGCGGGTTTACGAACAATGTTTTCGTTTACTAGAAGCAAATGGTGTGATATTAATTACTATACTATAAATTACTATGTATATTAATACATGAGTCAAGTTATAACTTGCCACTTGTGTTCGAAACACTTGAGAGTGAATCACGAAAGCGCTACACCACGGCATTGGGAATAACTAAATGTGGACATCACTGAAGTCCCGATGAATACAAGTAAATAATAATAAATAAATAAATAAATATATTAGGACAAATCATACACAGATTGAGCTAGGCCCAAAGTAAGTTCGAGACTTGTGTTATGGGATACTAATTCAACGATACTATATTTTATAACATATACATATATAGATAAGACCCGGGCCAATCAGAAAAAGATATATTTTTTTTCCATCATGACATGACCGGGGATAGAACCCGGGACCTCTTGGTTCAAAGGCAAGCACATTACCACTGCGCCACCGAGGTCGTCCACACTGCGACTAAAGTTATTTGGGAAGACAATG
Source organism: Plodia interpunctella (assembly GCF_027563975.2). Taxonomy (NCBI): domain Eukaryota; kingdom Metazoa; phylum Arthropoda; class Insecta; order Lepidoptera; family Pyralidae; genus Plodia; species Plodia interpunctella. Next base: position 1,302,070 of record NC_071324.2, on the reverse strand, counting down.
AATGTGTCTCACAATGATTGTGCAATTCGGATTTGACTGTACATACAAAGAACTAACAAATTTTTGACGATCTCTGGCCTAATGGTAGCCGGACTGCTACACTGGAGGTCCCAGGTTCGATCCCCGGTCAGGTCAACATGGGAAATGATATTTTTCAGATTGTCTTGGGTCTTGGATGTTTATCCTATATATGTATATGATATAGAAAATAGTATCCCATAACATTAGTTTCGAACTTACTTTGGGGCTAACTCAGTCTGTGTGATTTGTCCGTATATATTTATTTATTTAGAAATAAAATCGAAAAATACATACATGACTATTACTACGCCGGTATTTTGCTCTGCGGATATTTGCTATAATCAAAATTCTTACTTTTTGCGCGATTTAAGAGGATCCGAAGATGTCTAGAGTCTAGGTAGGTATATGGGTACGAAATATGTCCTAGGATTGTAGATTAGATTGTGGACTCATCTAGTCACAGCCACAGATAATGCCAATTAAACATAACGAAAATATAATTACCGAATAAGTACACAGCGTCACTGATAACCCCAAGATCACAGAGACACAGAGATATGGCAACGTTAAAGTCACATGTTTTTGACTAAATCTGACAATAATATTCATTCCCAGACTCCCTTATCTGAGCGCAGTCTCGGTTTCTTCACAGCTGTATTGCCTTGAAGCCTAGGGTCCCCTTTACCACTATTCCTTCTTTTCGCACGGTCTTCATCGTTATACAAAGTCCTATAACTCCAGTCAACGTTGACTTTTACTCGTCTCAAGAAAACACTTGAAATTTTAACAATTATATTAATTCCTGAAGTAATTCGTTGGCTCAAATACACTCTCTCTCTGTCTCTCTGTTAACTTAGTGTTTTCTCAGTTCCTTCCGCCGTCATTGAATTCCGATTCAAATAATTTTAGACCTTCACAAGCACTTTTTCACGTCAATTTTTATATTAAATAGTTATTTCTCACAAACTACTGGCATTTCGGAACGATCACTGCTGAGAAGAAATGCAGCACCCGTTCACGAGTTGACGCACGGAGCAGCCATCGCGTAGCTCGAGGGAACCTCACGAACATTGGCCACCGAAGCCCAGGTTCCGACGTTTTCCCCTCCACTAGGAAGTGGAGGGGAAAAACCTCGGAACCACGATTCGCATACTCAACATGCTATCAGACCGTCGTCGGCACGCGCATATCATCCTTGGCGACATCAAGTCAGCATTTCTTGGGTTTTCCCCTCCTGCCAGGGTCAGGTTCAAATATCATATGTAGATAATTACTTAATTTGACTTCGCTTTATTATATGATTACTACTAGCGGTCCGTCCCGGCTTTGCTCGGATTAAACCTTAATAAATTATACGCCTAACCTTCCTTAGGAATCATTAAAAAACCCGCATCAAAATCCGTTGCGTAGTTTTAAAGATCTAAAGCTATATAGAGACAGACAGCGGGAAGCGACTTTGTTTTATACTTTGTCAGTGATGAGCGGTGGTGGTGTACTGGTTAAGACGCCCGCCTGTGGATCGAAAGGTCCCAGGTTCAAATCCTACTCGTGCCACATGAGTTTTTATACTAATCTGACTCATGTATAGTAGTTTTTATCGACCACCACTTGCTTCCGGTGATGCGTAACATCTTGAGGAAACCTGCACATTGGTTGATTATTAACATGTGTGTGAAATGGAGAAGGCAATGGCAAACCACTCCATTAATATAGCCAAGAAAGTTGTTATGTGTGTTTCATTCCACGTAATGACCACGACCCTCAGCCATACGACTATGAAGAAATGATGATACAACGTGAAATCTAGAAGTTTACTTTAAAAACAGATTTTTCAAATCGATCTTTGTATAACTTTTTGTAGGAATCGTTTACAGCCTACTGTACATCAACCTACCGCTGCAAATTCACCTCTATTACGACCACATAAAGTCAATAAAAACATGGCTTGTAGTTGAGTGCCTAAGGGCTACACAAATTGCATTTGCAGTATAATTCATCTTCTTTTGATCTCAATACTTGTTATAAAACTTCCTGATAAGTTATCAGTGAGTTTATCTTGGAAAAACAGGAGCGAGCGTGTACGTACAGTAGTCGTATCCCGGTTAGGGTTGCCACATGAAGTATTTATATATTAATGCTTGGAATTATATAAATCTGCCTTTACTGAAATATTTCGAAATATAGGTACTATGTTTCATTTGATTTTTTGCATTGTTTTATCCTTAAATGTTTAGTACAGTAGAATTTTATCGTAAACATTGATATAGTTTGTGAAAAATAATCTTTAATCGAAACTTTATAAATCAAATAAATACGTATAATTGTAGGTCATATAAGGTATATCCTTGTAGCGAATTTTATCCAAATCTGTCCAGTAGAATCAGTGATATTGACATCGAGTACAAACTCACAATTTTAGTAGTGTACGTGAATCACACCAGTCCACTTTGACGTTGAACCTGCGCGTCGTTGGCATTTATACAAAACTACCTGTTACCTGCGGCTTCGCCCGCGTAAATTGTCCACTCGAACAGATATTTTTCCTGGATGAAAGGTACACTATGTCTTTTTCCACACTTCAACTATATGTATATGCAAAATTTCAAGAAGATTGCTTGAGCGAACGTGTATGGATAAAAAAACAAACTTACTTTCACATTTATATTATTAGGATTGTGTATTTTGCGTTTTTCTGCGCAACGTCACTCGTGCAACTCATTCCATTTTTTATGTAAATTGTCGAAGTCAAAAAATGATAGTTTAAGAAAAAATAAAGCTTGTCTTTTTGTTTTTGATTATTTAAATGGGATCGCCAACCCTTTTTGTAGGTCTAGTTAACGTAACGGTCAAAGTTAGAGAAGGTAGGTCACCTGTTTCAAAGTGACCACAGTTTAATTACGGTTCTGTGACGTCACGCGTCATACGAATTAAATTAGTTGCCGAGCTAGTGTAAAAATATTTTTTATTTTTCTTCTCTCTCTCTCTCTTCATAGTCGTATTACCTCATGGCTGAGAGTCGTGGTCATTACGTGGAATGAAAAACGCTAAAACTTTCTTGGCACTATTAATGGTGTGGTTTGCCATTGCCTTCTCCATTTCACACACAAGTTAATAATCAACCAATGTGCAGGTTTCCTCAAGATGTTTTACTTCACTGGAAGCAAGTGGTGGTCTAAGCCCTTCTGGCATGATAGGGACCAACACTGTTTGAATGAGTTTCTTTCGGGATTTCTTCTCAGCAGTGGTCGTTCCGAAATGTAGTCCAGTAGTTTGTATCTTTGGTAAATATCATTTAATTTAGAATATGACATGAAAAAGTGGCCTATGATGGCCTAATTTCTGAATAATTTATTTGATTTTGGATCTTTAAGGCAACAGTGCATAGACATTATTTAACTTACGTGTAAAATCTTATCAAGGGTCAATAAAAAAATAAAATTTTCATTGTCACTAATATAAATTCCCTTCTAGATTTCTTAACGGATTCAACTGGAAATTAGATCACATTTTTACTCTGTCTTTTAGCTTTCCTACACCTGCATTAGGTATATAAATAATAATAAATAAATAAATATATTACGACAAATCACACAGATCGAGCTAGCCCCAAAGTAAGTTCGAGACTTGTGTTATGGGATACTAACTCAACGGTACTATATTTTATAACAAATACATGTATAGATAAATATCCAAGACCCGGGTCAATCAGAAAAAGATCATTTTCCATCATGACCCGACCGGGGATCGAACCCGGAACCTCTAGGTTCCGTGGCAAGAACTTAATACTGCGCCACAGAGGTCGTTAAATAATATACCAATCAAATCTATGATAAATAAGTACTTCATTAATATTTTTTGTAAAGTCAGTTACACTATTGCCATAATAATAACAATATTAAGAATATTGTTCTGTGGTAACCGTTATCAAATTAATTTTGTATACCATTTTGTGGTGTACGTGGTTGATGGCATAATTAACAAGTGTCGTTGTAACATAAGTTTAGTATAAATTGTTTTATGTCACTGTTTGTTTACCTAAATAGAGAAAATAAAATTAAATGTAAGCAGAATTATTGTAACATGAATATTTATGCTTGAGTCTTCCACTACATACCTTCGTAACTGGCACAAAGTGTTCAAACTATTCGTAATAGTTTGAGTGACCTTGCACAGATTGAGGTACGATAGCAGTTGCAATTTCATAATTAATATTCGACCACATAAATTATTATATTAATTTTATATTAAAAGGTATGTTATATATATACATATATATATATATATATATATATATATATATATATATACATTACAACTACGGTTTCGATGCTTCTCGCCTAAAAGTTTTACTTTATGGACGCCAATCATGATTTTTGGTCGGCTCTAATAAAGATTTATTAAGTCTAACCCAGTGTCCTAATCAAGCGACAAACTTGGCACGGCAGCGCGACGTGGCATCAATAAAAGTGTATATACTATGTAGCCCGTGGTGTTGTCGTGAGTAATACACGCTCAGCGTCGTGCAGTGTTCCGTCTCTCAGCTAGGACGTGTAAGGAGCAAGTTAATAAGAGGAGACGGCTTCTGTTGTACCTTCAGTTTTTCCCATTGTTTCACTTGTGCAAATGCAAGTTCGATGGATGCCTTGTTAATAGGATCTATTCACAGCTCGTTCATTCGCTTCACTCTTACAATGCTTTTTGTTATTCAGTTTATTTTTTGCTTTTCTGCAGATACTCGTCTCTTAAGTGTTTTTGTTTTTTACAATTTATGAAATAATTTTATTGAATCACTACTTCACACAATAATACAATGGCCTATTGCGTTTCAATTTATTTATTACAAAGCTACTTAACATTATGAAGTTGGAATTAAATTTATTTTCTACCGATATATTTTTTGTTGTTATAAATAACTTAATTCCTATTTATTTTTAAAGCCTCTTAATATAATATTTAAATCGCTTTTCCGCAGTATGTGGGAGTTTTAACCGGTAGTATCCTCCATGTCTTCATTTTGACGACCTCGGTGGCGCTGAGGTAAAGATAAAGTTCTTGCCATTGAACCGAGAGGTCCCGGGTTCGATCCCCGATCGTGTGATCCCATGATGGAAAATGATATTTTTCTGATTGGCTCCGGTCTTGGATGTTCATATATAGATATATGTATTTGTTATAAAATATAGTATCGTTGAGTTAGTATCCCATAATACAAGTCTCGAACTTACTTTGGGGCTAGCTCAATCTGTGTGATTTATCGTAATATTATTTATTTATATTTATTTATGAGGGACGAGGCGAGGCTAAGCATGTATGGAAGAATATGGCGACAAAAAAATCCACACGCATATAAGTTACAATATCACGACTATAACCTTACACAGAACCAATGGTTAGGTACTCTTACTTGACGTTAAACAAATGCGCGAGACGAGAAATACCTGACATATGTTAATTCTTCGCCGTTCGACCGGCATGGAACATGTAAAAATGTAAGACGTATATAATATTTTAGAACCCACCGCGCCGCGCTGCGTCTTTGCTTGTAGCCCACCTAGGACGCCGGGTTGAACCTTTGTTGCAATGAATATAATTGCTTATTACTTTACCGCCGTTAGATTTATTCGTTCGCCAGTAATTAGCACAAGTCCTACACGACTCACCTACACTCCACATAAATCCAGGCCCCGCTATCTGGCCGCAAGTTCCGACACCACTATGTCTCACCAAAAATGTGAACCCAGAGCGATAGAATAAGAATTGTAAATTAATTGTATGCAATTTGAAGTGTTTTGTGGCATTCCGGCCTAGAGTTGACTCCATATTCTCCCGTGTCTGATACATACAGCCTAGGTAGCTGATAACAATAGCATACCCATGGAGGATCGAATTCGAAGCTGGAATCTTCGCTACAATTTCTAGGCTTTGTAATTAATAAATTTAAAAAAAGTAAGGCTCGTTTTTCCTGTTATCGAATTCAAACATAGCCATTGTTTGAACATGAATCTTTTTCCTATATCTATACCAAATTTTATTTAAATAGCTCCTAATATTTAGTAGTAAAAAACGTGATGTAAAATTTCGGTATTTATAATGCCGGCTCCACACGGACCACTTCACCGCCGAACTTGGCGGATTCGGCATAGGTACATTTGCTGGCTTCTCATTACGGTAAATAAAAGCACTCAAACTACGCAATGTCCAAATTATTCGCGTCGGGATCTGTACGAGTTCGGCGATAATGTGAAGCCGGCATATCCCAATCCCAACTAATATTATGAATGCGAAAGTAAGTTTGTTACCACTTCACGCATTATCTACTGGACTGATTGTTATGAAATTTGGTACACGGGTAGAAAATAACCTGGAGTAACACATAGGGTACTGTTTATCCCAAAATTCCCACGGGATGGTATGGTTGTATGTATATCCCTTGTGTGTGTGAAAGCTTTTAAAATATTCCATTAGTTCACTAATAGCATTTAGGCAGGAGGACTTTATCCGATTCATTTTTTTATGTTAGTATAAATTCAATAGGACAGTTTGTCGATGTGACGTCAGCATGTTAAATGGTCGTTTTTGTTCAGAGTGTAATGCATTTTGTAATCGGATGTGAACTGGTAAAACTTTTCGCATTGAGACGCAACAGACCAATCACATTTGGCACTGTGTCGCGACGACAACCACGCCGCAACAACGTGATTGGCTCTCTCTACGTCTCCATGTGTAAATTGTATTCTTTTTATTCGTAAAAAAGTTATGCTAATGTATGTTTTTTCACTATCGATATTGACAGAACAGGCCAATATTTATTTTAGCTTAAAACTTAAGAGAGGAGGGACTAGAGAATCAGAGTCTGATTTTGTATGAAATACAATATTTTTTTTGCATGTTGCTGTATAATGAAAAAAATAACATAATTTCCAGAAATTCAAATTCTTAGGCGCATCCATAAAGTACATAAATTTTGCGTGACTTGAATATCAAACTTGCTTTATGGCAAAAAAGTACCTAGTTCACGACGGTGAGACGGTGATACGAAACGATTTCATTCACTTTTAAGAACTATTAACTAAGAGGGTGTAGGCAACAACTCTAAAATATTAAAGAAACGTACGGCCAAATTCAAATCCTAACTATAATCTTTACATACCTATTATAAAAGTCGTGCCGCGTCTGTCTGTCTGGTCGCGATAAACTCAAAAATTACTGCACGGATTTTCATGCGGGTTTCAATAATAGATAGTATGATTCCTGAGGAAGGTTTAGGTATAGAATTCATAATGTTTTCACTCGAGCGTAGCCGGGATAGACCGCCATTAAGTATTTATCTACTCAACTAATCTTCTACAAATTTTAGCGTAGCGAAGTTCATAGGGTACCTTTCATCCCGGAAAAATAACTGTTCCCGTGGAAAACTTACGGGCGAAAATCGAATAAACAAAATAAAAAAAAACAAGAATGTTCCCGCCGTGTGAGAAAAATAGGCTTAATTTTTGTATGGCATTAAAATGTTTTTTTTTAATTACTGTTATATAATATATTAGCCATTACCCGCGTTATTTTCCTACGGTAACAGTATTTTTTTAAAGATGAAAGACTATATCCTGCAATATTACACGAATGTCGATTGAATAGCATCTTGAAAAAAACATACAAACTAATTTTAACATTAATAGTAGAAATTAGTTGAGATCGAAGAACTGGAATAGGATTGAACAAAATATCTGATGCACATATTGCATCAGATATTTTGTTCAATAGCGGGGATTATTGGGCTGAAAGCTAAAAGTGCTTAGCTCTGTGTCCATAATTGTATCCATGGATACATAATGCTATGTAATGTTGCAGAGCTGTTTATAGTAAATCCCATTGGAAAAGTCCTTTTTTTTGCCCTTCTTCGTACTCCTGCGACTACAGATATGCGAAATTTCAAGAAAATTGGCTGAGAAGATAACGTGTGAAGAGTCTCTTTAAGGGAATACAGATTTTTCGCAAATCCCACGGGAACAATAGATTTTTTCCGGAGTGAAAATTACCCTGTGTCCTTCTGCAATATGCGAATTTTGATGAAGATTGGTTGAGTAGATGACGCGTAAAGTGTCAACAAACAAACTTACTTTCTTAATATTGCATAAAATACATATATATTGTGACATATATAAGTATAGAAGTTGAATAATATCGAGTGAGAAATTATTAAACTGAGCCTAGCGATTTTCGCGTTTTTTTTTTTTTTATTTTAAAAAAGCAATGGGAATCAATAAGTACTCGCCGAGCTCTAAAAATGGGATATAATGAGACTCAGTCAGTCAATTAGTGGTAGTGATAGTAAATTAGTATTATATAATGACTGGTTATTATAATAACTGGTCATATTTCCAAGCTGACTGTACCACGTTTGTTTAACTACTTAGTAAGTTAACCGTTGGTATTAGGCACGATAGAGGCAAACGCTAGATTTGCATAAATGTCAACTTACGAACAAAGCCATAGGAACGAGTAACAATTTTGTCAATTTTGCTATATTTTTTTGTATCTACGTGATATAAATTTAATCTTTTGATTTCATTTTTCGTCAGTGTGTATGCGATTACTTGCCACTAGTCGCAATGGTCGTAAAAATCATATCAGATTAATTTAGGCGACTTATAATCAGACGCTTATATAGTGACTTATATAGTAACTTATATAGTGACTTATATAGTTAGTAGTTAACACAGTTTAAAAGAAAAAGGATTTATTTTTATTTGGATTTCGTGCAATCATGTAATATCTATAATGATCTAGGTATTGATTTTTAAAGGGAATGAGTAGAAAGTGTCTCCAATAAGGCGAGATGTGGAGACGATTTTTTAGTTCTCAAAGGGCTCATTGTGACATAAAGACAAGGAATAATTACATCAAGAAGATCATGGTAATAAAAAAAAGCAATTTGAAATGCCTTCTATTTGCAAAAGTCATAATATTAAATGATGAATAATGAGCCCACTTAATTAGTTTGATGTTACAAGTTCACAAATGCCCTTTTAACGATTGTCCCATGCATATTAAATAATTTAAAAAGTTAATGTTGGATTTTTGATAGAAAACTGTAAAAATTATGCACGAGTCGGTTACGTGGGAACGAATTAATTAATCGATTATAATTTTTTTGTTCAATGTAATAATTCAATGTATTATTTTTGAAACCTCTAGGAACATCATTTGTAACGTATTTCGAGTCATCAATTCCATGTTTGTCAGATTCTCTTTCAACTAAAAACTTTATTTTAATAATACTGGTTATTTAAATTACAATTATATTAAATGAAAGATCTACATCAGACGTGAAAACTAAACCAGGTGTTTCTCCAGTCCAATGGTAAAGTTCCTGACGTCGTGACGTGATCAGAAAGTGGGAAAGACGTCGCGTAAAAAATAATTTTACGTAACGTGTTACGCCCAAACTTTCTGTCATTCACATCCAGAACGATGGCCGTCTATACGTACACTGTTTAAACCTCAGACAACCCTCTATAAACCCGAAGGTCGCGTTCAAAAATACAAATAAATTATTTCAAATGAGCGCATCTATAAATACAAGGCGGATACAAAGTTTTGCAAACAAATTCGGTGACAAGACACGATTATACTAGCGAACCCGCTACCAATCTGTTTGATTAGCCGAATTTTTGAAAGCATTAGAGGCAATCGGGCCATTTATGAAAAGAATGTAGGTTTTATATCAATCACTTTATGCTAAACGAGCTTTTGGAGCCGAGTTTGGGTAATCGATTGAAACTGACGGAATCGATTTTGTCGTCTTTTTAATGTGTTTTAATTCAAATACGTTGTTAATTGAATATGGTATGAGTAGATTTTGGTAGCGGTGATGGTGTAATGGTTAAGACCTGTGGTTCGAAAGGTCCCATAGGTTCGAATCCTACTCATGGCACACTGTATACCAACTACACCTAGCTTTCATTAACCACCACTTGCTTCCGGTGAAAAAAATACAAATTAAATCTATATTATTATTATAAAGAGGTAAACGTTTGTGAGTTTGTATGTTTGAGGCGGGGAATCTCCGAAACTACCGAACCGATTTCAAATATTGTTTAACCATTAAAAAGGTATCTTGTCTAAGATTGTTATAGGCTATATTTTATCTCAAAATTAAGCGAAGCCCCGGGCAACATCCTACTAGATGTTGCCCGGGGCTTCGCTTAATTTTGAGATTTTAATAATTATCTATCTAGTGAAGTGCACAAACATTTATATTTATACTTATACGGTGTAATTTTGAATCAACAAAAGTTAGATCGCCATAAAAATCAAGTGGCGGATCCAGTTATTTTTATTTTTAACGTCTTTTAATACCTTAATCCTATCATAATTATTTAATATAAATAGTTAAGTAGGTAGATGTTTCATCATTTAAGATTAAAAACCCTTGGACTTAACATTTAGTCAGGTTGCCACTTTTCCGTTGCATTTCACGCGTGATTACTGGCACTATTCTTTTCGGCTGAAAGGGCATGACATACTTTCTCTCTTGCCTCTTTTTCATTTACACCTAGGTACCTACAGGTACCTACTTCATGTCTAGTCAAAGATATGTCTGCTTTGTTCACAAATAAGTTCATTTTGACACAAGATTTTATTGTTGTCAGCATAGATTTAGAAATGGAGAGAAGGGAGGAAAGTTCTTATTGCATTAGATCATTATAATCGTAAACCGTTGAAAAGTTACCACGTCTGGAGCCGTTCCTGGGTGCACCGACCGACATAATGATGCATTGTCGTGCGTGCTTATCATAATGATGCATTGTCATCCAAACTAAACGTGTGTATAAAATTTCAGATCGTTCGGTCGAAGATAGATTGTAAGATTCCACCCGAGACATATAGTGACATAGCCACATATGAACATACATAGTTATATTGCAAGTTAAAGAAAATCTTGTGATTCAACTGACTGATCGGTGTTAGTATAAAAGTTTGTAGTGAAAAATTAAAATATATCCTTGTATTAGACGGTTCGAACAATACAAAAATAAACCGCTCAAGTGCGAGTTAGACTCGCGCGTCGAGGATTCCGTACACCGAGGGTTGCGTTGAAGATTCGGCTGTGTTGGCAGGCTGCCTGCATAACGTCAACCCTCTTTGGGAATGCTATGGTTGCCTATTAGTCTCTTAGTCGTCCCGTAAAGCCATCTAGTGGGAATGGTGAAAAGCGGGCTTATTCACTCATTTTGTACGAAACTAATTACAAATATGACTTTTTTCTGTGATGTAAGTATAAATTACTAATTTTTGGATTTTTCCCTATATCAGAATAGCATTTATTCCAAATTTCATGGTTCTAGGTCATCGGGAAGTGCCCTGTAGGTTTTGATTACTTTGTGAAATCGCAAAATGCACTCATTTTGTATGGAATAAATTATAAATATAACTTTTTTTTTTCAATGATGTAACTATATATTACCAATTTTCTGATTTTTTCTTATGTCAGTACGGTATGCCCCAACTTTTTGATCTACGGGAAGTACCCTATAGGTTTTGATTCCCGTGTGAAATCGCAAAATATGTGACATAAACGGTCATATTTTTTGATCACGTTACCATATGAGTTTGATTTTTTTCCCAACTGAAATAGACCGTAGACCTGGGTATTTAGCATAAATTTCAACTTGATACCTTTACTCGTTCCTGAGAAAAAGGGTCTTGACAGACGGACAGACAGACAGACGGACAACGAAGTGATCCTATAAGGGTGCCGTTTTTATCTTTTGAGGTACGGAACCCTAAAAATTAAATAGATTAATGAAGACCTAAATTAGACCAATTCATTTATTTATTCGTAAAGAAATTTTACAGTCTAATTATATAGATATATTTAAAAAGTGATAATATTATTATAGTTGCTGATAACAAGACTCGCTGATAAATAAAGCTATAATTAACCCAGCAAAGCCACCATCCAATATTTAGTATATAAAAAAAACATATTTTGAAACTACGCGCAGACCAAGTCGCGGCCGAAAGCTGGTGCTTATTGAATATTTATTGATGGAATTTTAATTTTTTATACATTACGCCGGTTTCCCGCCACAATAATCAGTACACTAATCCATTATAGATTCCCATCAAAGTAAAGTACTTAACGATTTTATCGAGGCACAAATCACACGTTAAGCAAATATAAGTGTTAAATATTCTATGCTGTCGGCAAATAGTACAGCATTTCAACCCGTTTACACATGTTGCTGGTTTTTCCTTGCATGATGAGCTCACATAGAAAGTACGCAATGTACTTTTGTTTGCGTCGGCCATAGATCAACATAAAGAAACTTGGGCGTCGACATCTGTTTGAGTTCATAGTTGATGTGTCAATCTATACTTCCATATACATACTAATATTATAAAGAAAAACAGGTTTGTATTATTATTTTTTGTTTATCATACAAATGCGAAAGTTTTTGAGGACGGTATGTGTGTATGTTCGTTACTCTTTCACGCAATATCTAATGGACGGATTCTTGTGAAATTTGGTACACGGGTGGAATAAAAAACCTGTAATAAAACATAGAATACTTCTTATCCCGAAATTCCCACGGGAGCGAAGCCCCGGGTACGCAACTAGTATTACATACTTATATTAAGGACATAGTGAAACAGATTTGATATATATTTTTAAATCATCTCCCGAAGGATTTTAAACTGTGAAAAGAAAATAAAAGGATATATATAAATATATTTTATATATTGCCACCATAGATGTATTAAATAGTTCTACGATTTCTGTTGCGAGCTGTATTTTGTGATAACGGAGGTTCTTTTCATGGGGCAAGGAACCAGCTTGTTGAGCTGTACCGGCTGAACAATTCTAATAGTCATCAGACGCATGTGCAAGACATCAGGCTGTTAAATCGGGCATAACCTTTCACTTTACACCAAGTTACGCTCCTGTATTCGCTGGCCTTGCAGAGGCGGCTGTAAAAAGTATGAAATATCATTTAAAACGTATAGTGTTAAATACTAAGTTATGAACAGTTATGTACGGTTCTGTGTCAAATCAAAGCCGTGCTAAACTCACGACCTATCTTACTTCTTTCCGAAGATATTGTATCAATGACTAAGATCAAGATCCTAACAATTGCCACAGTACAAAAACGGATTTGAAGAAACAAGTCAATAAAATTTCTGGATTAAGTATAAGATAACTATTTTCATTAAACTCTCAATTAACACTGATACATCTGGTTTGTATTACGTTACAAGGTTAAAATAATGTAACCACTTCACGGTTACGTGCCAGCTAAATCAACAGATTTCACAAACGAATTAAATGTGTTATTAGGTTACTAACGCCCAGCGAAAGTTAAATAAAAACTTACACGACAAATGTAGACCTGAAATTCGTCTTTCCACATACATTTTTTTACATAAAAAACTTTTACTGGTAACATAACCTATGTGTTATTTCGGGTAATATTCTACCTGTGAAGCAAATTTCATAACAATCCGTCCAGTAGATTTTGCGTGAAAGAGTAACAAACACACATATATCGTCACAAACTTTCGCATTTATAATATTAGTAAGTTAAGTGTTAGAATGTAAAAAGTATTTGTATTGTCTAATTACAGTCCCATGTATGAAACTTTAACAAAATCGCTCCAGAATATTCACTGTGAAAGCGTAATGTTTTATTTTGCGTTTTCATTCTCCTATGCCATTACAAAAGTATCCTTTTAAAAACCACGCTTTCATTTATAAACTTGATTGCACAACAAAATGTGCCCTAATGAACTTGGACGTGCCACGGATCCGAATCTAAATTTCCGTGGCTTCTTATTTTCGAATGTTTGTATTTAACTTTCGACCCATTGGTCCGATTTTGATGAAATTTGAAGGGTATATAGGATATGCCGATAGAATTTTTAAGTTCGTGGGGCATCACAATCTGTTCAGTCGTTTTTGAAATATTCACAATTTTGTAAACATTGCTTGTGTTCGCGAGGTCAAATTAATATATTTAGCTTGAAAAAGATATCTTCTTATTTCATTAATTTTTTTAATATTTTATATAGGAGTAAAAATATTATTTATATAGTATATTAAAATATTTTTAGTATAAATTAATAGAATTATAATTCTTTCTTAAGTTTTCGAAACAAATGCTTAAACATAAGTTCGCGGCGAACAACTAGTTTTAAATAATATGTTCAATGAATGAAAAATATTTTTTTTTATCGCTAATTACTTCACAGAGTCAAAAGATTGGAGTCTTATCTCACAACAGCCTTGACTATATGACGAAACCGTTAACTCCTGAGTATGTACAAAAGGTTTTCAAGATTTTTATGTTTTATAAATACACATATTTATCACTTACGGGACAGACAGAGTTAAGATTTTTTATGTATTTTATGTTGGACATAGTGACATGTGTGTTGGACAGTTATTGGTGGACACTTTGTTAGCACATGTTACATTTTGATTAGAGAAATCGAAGGGAAAATTCATTGTAGTTGTCTTTTAATAAGTTCCGTACATGTCTAGGCGTTCACCTTGTTGACCCATAGTTCGTAGGATCAAATCTACACATTCAAGTTACGTTATACCCGTTAGTCAGCTGGTTAGTAGTCAACATGATCCTATAAAGGCTTATATTATTGCAATTATAGGATTGGTGAATAAAATAATACTTAATCACGATTGTAATAGTGTGTTTTCGCCCTTAAATATCTCCACTCTATATCCTCCACTTCATGTCGTGATGTGAGCACGTTAATGACACATAGCCGTGAAAGCTGATCGACCATAACAGTATTCCCAAGGAAGACAAGTCACAAAATCACAGCCGATTATTTAAAATTGTAAAGTTTACCTTGACCGTGGGCTTCGCGGTGTCACAGTCCCGAATGAAACCAACACACGAAGACGAAAGAGAAGTAACAACAACCAAATTTTAAATAAATCAATCACTATTCTGCGATTTAGGTTATCACAACAACAAACATGTCCACGAGCGAAAATATCGTGTTACCAGTCTAAAGCCAACATTGGCCCAACAAAGCCAATCAGTGTATATTGCTCACTTTCATTGTCACCTTTGCGTTGATGTATCCTCGGCTACGCAATGTATATTGGCCGTCATGTTGGCCCAACGTCATAAATTAGGTTAGAATGGCGATAAACTACTTTGATTTACAACCTTTCAGTCTGATGTTAAATAAAAGACAGCATTCTAATTTCTAATAGAGATTTTATCACATCGTCTATCATGTTGTTTTCTCAGATATTTTTTTAATTCAAAGAATTTATGTTTAACTGCCAAAGTTTGTCTCTCCATAGAAGCAGTTGCTCAGTACTAATTGTTCGCCGCGAACTAGACCTCGCGAACACATTATTTTTTTTTTACAAAATTATGTTTATTTCCAAAACGTAATATACATACATATATTTTTTTATAATGTATATATATACATACATGACGACCTCGGTGGCGCAGTGGTAAAGTTCTTGCCACTGAAGAACGTTCGATCCCTGGTCGGGTCATGATGGAAAATTATCTTCTTTCTGATTGGCCCGGGTCTTGGATGTTTATCTATATATGTATTTGTTTTAAAATATTGTATCGTTGAGTTAGTATCCCATAACACATAATATATGCCAACTAATATTATAAATGCGAAAGTAAGGTTGTTTGTTTATTTGTTTGTTACATCTTCACGCATTATGTATTGGACCGATTGTTATGAAATTTGGTACACGGGTAAAAAATATCCTATAATAACACATAGGGTACATTTTTCCTGAAATTCCGGGGCGCAGTTTGTATAAGTTTTGCAAGTATAAAATATAATTACCTATCGTTAGAGTTATTTTAGAATAGCCTTATTCTATAGGGCATTCTATTATATTAATATTATTTTGATAACCCGTTACGAATCGAACGACAAGCGTGCTTGACACACACATATGTATTTCAAAACATATTCTATACTAGCTGCCCGTCCCGGCTTCGAATTAAAAATATAATAAATTACCTTCCTCAAGAATCATACTATCTATTGGTGAAAACTGCATGGACATTTTGTGCCTTAGTTTTTTTGTTATCGCGAAACACACAGACAAAAGCGGCAGTGGTATTTGTTGTATAATTATTTAAGGATATAAGGATAGGAAGATATTTTTAGCTGAATGCCAAATTTACATTGATTTTCGTTAATTCAACTTCCTAAATGTTTATGACCATCCATTATGGATCCGATTATTTTAGCTGACTTGAAATTAAAATCTGTTAAAAGTGTTATAGCAATACGAAATACATACAATAGAAAAGAGCTCTATAGCAGTAGTATGTTAAGGTTAAGTTTAAGGTTGAGTTTAAGTTGAGCAGGTTAAGTTTAGCGAACAGGAAATTGGTATGCCATCAAAACATGCTGTAAAAAAACCCAAGTCTCGCAGCTCAGTTTTTCTACTGTAAAAAGTTGTGGGATCCATGTAATACCAAGTCGATTAATTTATTTAGTCCCTACTTAAGGGACCTTCTGTCTTAAGTTATTAATTTCTGTCTTAAGTCTTAAGTTATATATACGCAAGTTATTATCATATCAATATTAAGAATCTTTTAGGTTTTAAATAAATAGATCGATTTGGCCATCGCATGAAAACACAGTGTATCTTACAAGTGATACATATTATGTTAGATTGTTTAGTCTATGGCGCCCCACGCGATTGAAACTCTCGTCTCCAAAACGATATTTTTGCTATGGTAATTTTCAGTAAATTAATTAATAGAGTACTTTCTAAATGTAGAAAAGTTTTATATATTTTTCGGGAAAAAAAAAAAACTATACGCGCTGTGTGGATACAAGAACAAACTTGCGGGAAGTGTCTATCAGAAAGTAAAAATCAATTGAAATTTGTGCAGCAAACGACCAGAGGGGAGAGCATATATATAAAAACTAAATGATACCGGCCGAGTGTTGACAATATGTTGCCTCTGAAGGGGGCGCTGCTGTGCCTACTGTTTGGCTACGTTGCGCACGCGCAGAATGTCATCAGACGTAAGTATGAATTAATTTGTTTATTAACTTTTTTAATTACAATATATAATTGTATGATTATAAATTATGATTGTATGATTTTTTTATATAGATGCGTCGCAATGCCACCATTCAACATCGACCTGATACTGTGTCAGTTTATTAACCCTCGATGTCAAAAAGAAGAGTTACTATGTCTGTATATCTGTAAGTCTGTCCGTGGCATCGTAGTAGTCAAACAGCTGACCAGGGGTCTGATTCTCACACAATCGAAGTTATATCACTTCATCAATTTTCCCCAATCTATTTCGATCGTTTTATACAAATTTACAAACGAAAAACTTGAATCGATGCGTTCGCTCGATCTTTTTTGTAAAAGCATTAACAGTAGCAGAACCTTGAGAAGAAGAAGAAAACTGATGAAGTGAACTTCGATTGCGTGAGAATCGCGCACCCGATTTCGATCTAGATTTTATATCTGAAAAATAGTATAATCGAGATTGTTCTTTGTTATTTTTGAAAAAAAAAAATGCCGTTTGGAAATTGTCTGTTCTTTTCTAGCAGATGAAATAGCAACTTCCGATGAGGTTCCTTAAATTTTTTATTTAGTTTTATTGAAACACAATAGCCAAAGGTGATTTTTGAAGCGGTGGGGTGTAATAGTTAAGACGCTTGTCTGTGGATCGAAAGATCCCAGGTTCTAATCCTTCTCGTGCCGCATGAGTTTGTATACCAATCTGACTCATGTATAGGTAGTAGTTTTAATCGACCACTTGCTTACGTTGAGGGAAAATATCGTGAGGAAACCTGCGCACTGTTTGATCATTAACTGTGTGTGAAATGGCGAACGCAATGACAAACCACTCCATTGATAGTACCGAGAAAGTTGTTGTGTGTGTTTCATTCCACGTAATGACCACTACCCTCAGCCATGAGGAATACGATGATGAAAAAGAACCAGAGGAAAATAGCATAGCAAAATAGTTGATTCAAATACGCTGTACTAACCGTATCCTTTTAGTATTTTGCTCGTAGCAGGCCGACCAAATACCTTTACAGTTAGATGGACGGACAGTTCAATTCCACTCGTATATATGGTTGTTTTCATTTGCTGTGTCTGTGATTTTTTGTAAATATAAATATTGTATTGACCCTTCAAATAAATACAATATCTTTTTTTGCATTTCAATAAAAGTATTGGGGGTCTTAAGTCATTTTCAAGGGGCAGAAAACTCGCCCATTACATATTATAGTAGACAGGTGCAGACTTTTCTTTGTCTCTTAAACTATTCAGCAACTCCGAACTGACTAATGAAAAGTAAGTTCTTTAGGTGACTTTTAAGACTATTTATCAGATAAGTTTATAAGCCAACACAGCCTGGGAAAATTCCCGTTTCCCCGACTTTTGCAATACACATACGCACACGGACACCTTACCAAAAATTGTTCGGCTACGCGAACGAGGTCGCGGGCATCATCTAGTCACTAATATGTGTCACGGTTTCATAATTACAACTAGAATAGACTAAAATGAGCCATTGCTAGCGCCGACGCAATTTTACGAACAAACATCTGGCACTTTTCGATCGTAAAATCCAAATTTTCACACCGCGCCACCGGATTGAACCGTTTGCGAAAGACGAACTACAGATCTAAAAATAATAAGACAATAGAAGTGACATACGCACTGTTATGGTTTTTGACATAATTCGCTCATAGAGCTCGCTCATTATTTATCTAATCGAATTAAAAAATTGCTTTCTCGCATGAAATATAGTAAAAATGATTATGATAATAATACATTTTATATTTTCTGTAACATTTAATGCGTATATGTCTATCTATTATCAGCCTAAGTTATGAGTCTGTAACATTCATCACTACCTCAGTTCTCGTCCGAGCTAAATAAAAGGTGACAGCTGAAAATCAGCTGTTACTCTTCTGGGTAACATATAGCTGAGCTGTAGCCTTTTTAACTCGCGACGCAAAAAGAGGGGATAAGTTTAACGTGTCTGTCTGTGTATCTATAAAATAAATTGTAAAGAACTCTTGACCGTTAGCACTAGTATAAAAAAAGTTTATTATTTAGGTTATTTTGGTGAGGGTCAAAAATTGCCATACATCAGCAGGTGATATTTCTGTTTGTTGCACATGGTTCCCTAGGTTTCCTTGTTCATCTAGGTTTTATTATTTTTGCTCACAGTTCGCCTGGGTGAGCTATGGATCACTTCTGATGCATTATTATTGAAAATTCTGTTCGTCAACCCATTTTGTTCCGTTTTACAGCTTATGTACCCATTCTTCTGAAGTTTATTGTTTTCATATGAAATAGTTCAACTCGGGAATATGATTTAAACATTTTACATAACTAGTCTATACTATTATTATAAAGAGGTAGGCGTCTGTGAGTTTGTATGTTTGAGCCGGTAATCTCAGAACCTACCGAACCTATGTCTAAAATTCTTTCACCATTAGAAAGGTACATTATCCAAGAATGCTAAAGGCCATATAGGAATTTTGAGATAAAAAATTCTCACGGGAGCGAAGCCCCGGGCAAAATCTAGTCATTCTTGAGTTCAGACAACAAAGTAAATCACCCTTATTTTTTTATCTGTATCTTGTTTTCTGAATGTATGAAGTGGAACATATTATTAAAGTGAAACCGTCATTATGATATCAGTCACTTTTTAATGTCCCCACTGCTGGGACACTGGCCTTCCTTATGGATAGACTAGGTGGACAGGCCATGACACTAACCGAGAAATTAGTATTAATTTTGTCTTTTTAAAAAACCCAATAAAAACTCTGCTCCAATTTTCTAATAAAAAATGTTAAAAAATGCCTCATTGATTATGAATTAAAATGCATAATTATCATTTCTTAATTTGGTAACATTGTTTTGAGACGAGGGAACCGGCGTGAAAAGTTTTTATATAGTCTGTTGTGGGTGATTCTGCATCGCGTAAAGGGCGTGTTTAATCATATCGCGGTTGTCGTTCTATTCTAAAACCACAGACTTCGATTCCTATAGACAGGACCTTCATTTTCTTTGGATATACTTAACTCCGAGTTTCTTTAGCATAGTTTATTCTTTTCTTTAGCATTATTTGTAAAATATTGCGCCTTTTCAAACGAAATTTCACTTTAAGCCGGTATCAATTATTTTTCAATAGTAATTTAATAATTATACGAGATAAGAATTCTTTCTTAATATCAAATGTATCAACACTTAACGTAAATCACAATTAGGTATAATTTAACACTAGATCAATGTGAATTACAATTTTTTTTATGCATTCAATAAATTGTAGATAAACAATCTTCTGTATTGTTATAAATGAAAAAATAATGTAAGTAGTTATTAATTTTATAAATAAAAAAGTAGCTAAAAATAACTACGAATTTATCCATTATATAAATATACCCAGTACTGGGACACAACTGGCTATTAAATAATCGTATCTATATCTCATGAAGTCTATGCTACAGGGGCGTCGCATAATCAACTGTTGTCCCCACACTCAATTCTAAAAACAATTACTGTTCTGCCAAACGTGCTACACCCACAAAGCGGATTGACCTTTTTGTTAGATTTATGTCTTCAAATTTAACAGACACACAGACAGAAAAAAAATTGTTTTGTTTCATTTTTCTTTCTTTACTATCGGAGCCTTTATGTTTAAATATCGAATATTTCATCATTTTTGTGTTAGGCAGAACTTGTGCCAAAGGAAAGTATTTTTTCACAAATGGAAATAAAAGTCTAAATTTTTAATTTTTTTAGTAATAATAATAATAGCGAATACAATTTGTGTCAATATAAAACTAATTTTCCCCGAACATCGTGATACGCGTTGAAAATAATTTAGCTCAACCGTCAAATGCAGTTTATGATTGCAATCTGCATCAGGCAAAGCTTATACTAACTTAAACTTGAGTGAGTTTGAAAATTACGTCCCTTTGAGCCATACCGTTTTGATAGCATTTTACTATATACAATGTAAATAGCATTTAACAAACCAATTTCGGTTCCTAAACACCTATCAGAAAAAGGATTTCTACTAACAAAACCAAAACCAAACCATATGAGAATAATTAAATGAAATATGTGTTACGTATTCCTCATGGCTGAGGGTCGTGGTCATTACGTGGAATTAAGCACACACAACAACTTTCTTGGCATTATTAATGGAGTGGTTTGCCATTGCCTTCTACATTTCACACACAAGTTATTAACCAACCAGTGTGCAGGTTTCCTCACTTTTTCCTTCACCGAAAACAAGTCGATGAAAACTAGGTACTATACATGACTCAGATTGGTATACAAACTCATGTGGCACGAGTAGGATAGCAGGAAACTGGGACCTTTCGATCCAAAAGCGGATGTTTTAACCATCGCTTCACAAACATGTTACGTATGCACATTTTTAGATAGTAACCTATTTGATAAATATTTGTAAAATATAGTACCTTACTTGGTTGGAATTTAGTCAGTAACACGTATTCAATACAATTTAAAAATTAAGCAAATACGTTTTATATTTAACCAATCTCTCTCTCTCATACTTGCGTGCTACCAGTTGCATTATGGTTTGTGAAGCCACAAAACCAGGGGTCATAAAACCTTGAGATTTTGATGATTTTCCTGTGATATTTAGAGTCGTCGAATAATAATTTTTCAATTATAGGACACAACATATATAAATAAAAAATCCAGTATTTTCAAATTTTCTACTACATGATAATAAACTAGGAACTTTTCCCGCCCTTCTGTGGCCCCTCTTGTACTTAGTATTCGTCTATCGTCCATGACAATACTGACAAACATATTTTGCGAAGGATAAACGATTACGACAAAATCCTTTTTGATTTATTCCATATTTACCATACGCTTAATAGTGACATCTCTCAGACATCGTCTATGAATGCAAAGTCCTGTAAAATAATATTTAACGAAAAACATTTTCCCAATCGTAAATGCAATAGGCTAGTTGCCAAATGTTTGTTTTGATGACTATTCGAAGGTTCTTATATCATTAGAAACAACAGTGAAAAAATACTGTGATAATGACGATACTTTCAAAGATATGACAAAAATAAAATCACACTATTTTAGACACGTCCAAATGCTCCATACTAAATGACACGAACAAGTGACGTCACAACGTGCGAAAATGTTCGCGAAGAAAGATATGTTTGTTCGACAGCTACGTTAAATATTAATTTTATGGTGATTATTTCTCAATAAAAGTTGTTACAAAATGTTTGTTTTTTTTTATGATGGTTAAATATATTTTTATAATGTCATACTTTTTGAAAATGGACTTTCCAATCAAATTTAAATCTTCGTATTTAGATCTAGCTGCATTGTTACAGTCTATGAATTATCGTAATGATCCTAAATATATCTATTTTATGTAGATTAATACATATTTTTAACAATTTTCTGACCTTGGCAACTACCCTATTGGAATAGTGTTTTGATCATTATTAAAAACCAATTCTAAATTATTGTTTGTTTCACCAATAGATAAAAAAAAATATGTTTCACCTTACTCATATAAAATCAATTCTAATGACAAAATTGTTATGATGTTTTTATGGGTAAGTGTTTTTAATTTAGATATTTAATCGTAAACTGTCCAAAACATATCAACACTAATATTTTATATACACAGAGTAAGAAGCCAAAGTACGAATGAAGCCGAAGTGTTGTAATTTTGCATTCTCATTATCGTGTTGATTCGCAGTGAGACGCGGCGAAACAATATCATTGCGGCATTGTCTTGTCTGTGTGACAAAAAGTAGATGTATTCAACTTCCAATTGACCAGACGACCCTAGGCTCAAATGCCAAATGGCTGAGGAAAACTAATACATAACATTATATCGTACAGACATCTGTGCCCCGCAAATTTCGGTATAAAATGTATGTGTTATTCCAGGTTATATTCTACCCGTGTACCAAATTCCATAACAATCCAGTAGATTTCGCGTGAAAGAGTAACAAACATACACATAGACATCCTCACAAACTTTCGCATTTGTAATAATAAGTAGGATTTATCTGCAGTAAATCTGCGAGTACAAACTTTTCGCATCTAAAATTAACACGTAAGCTATTTAGGTCACATCGAATATCAAACGTAATTATTTCTTAATGTTATTACCTCAATAATTCTGTTTATATATACCTGAGTATATGTGCTTAATATTCCGAAGATCTCACCAATAGTTAACACTAATATATACATTTATAGGCACACTTAAAGCGCTATGGTAAAGTCAAATCTGCAAGATTGTTGCGTGTTTATCATCATAATATATACTATAAAATAATTACAAATAAAGACGACATAGACGCTTACGTCATGGGTTTATTAAATTTTTAAAATAAATATTTACTTGACGCAACTATTAATTAATTTTATGTACAAATTCGGTGCCTTTCTAAGTATAATATTTTTTAATTTTGAGGTTATTTTAAAGGCACCTAAACTAGAATATTAATTATTGGTTCCAACCTGGAATAGGACCACTCATTTTCCCGTGAATGTCTAACGAGGCTAGGCAGCTGTTAGGCGACAATAGCATTCCCAAGGAGGGTTGACGTAAATTTTGAAGAGGAAAAAATAATTTCCAAAATAAGTCATTCATACAATTTACATTATTATACTATAGATTAATAATATCAAAGTCAGACAGTGAAACTGATTGTTGGCTTTGTTGAAATTTGCAAAATTGTAATAACATTGTAATGACATTTTTTTTTTTTTTTTTTTTTTTTATGGAACTTGTATGACAGTGATGTCGTAGTGACGTCCCTATTCCAATATCTCACATTGAGTCAATAAGCATTCCTAATAAACTAAATGATAATTAAAAATAGTAAATCATAAAATCGATCAATTAAAGTGACTTTAAATTATTGTATGTATGTGAATATTTAGTTAATATTTATCTATATATCATTATCACATATTTCTTAATTGTTTGCATTTATCTTATCGTAACCTTATAATTTTACTACTATGCATAGTTTTACTACAATTTGTTATGTGTATTTAAATAAATAAATAAATAATGACAGCGCGGCCGCAGCGTTCGAAACGCTCTGAGAACCACCCGGCAGCGTCTTACTGTGAAAACATTCGATCGTGTAAATCGAAGTGCAATCCGCACTCTGTTGCTGACGTTACCATAAACTTGCTAGGTACTAATTGGGTACATTTCAAGAGCATTAGATAATTTATTTACAACGCGGCCCGATAGTCCACTCTTACAGCACAAGATGAAAATAGACTAGAGTTTCCAACTTAAAGTGTCCCAAAAGCGCACACAAGAGTTTCATAATTATCTAGTACTGATTTATACTACTTAGTACAAATCAAAAGGAGTTAATTATATAGAAATAGTGTAAATTTGTATAATGAAATTTTATTTTATTACCTCAAAGTTTATAATAAAACCTCAAGTAAATCATGAATTCATGTTAAATTACAGAAATGAAATGCAAATAAA
The DNA here is from genome assembly GCF_027563975.2 of Plodia interpunctella. NCBI lineage: Eukaryota > Metazoa > Arthropoda > Insecta > Lepidoptera > Pyralidae > Plodia > Plodia interpunctella. The sequence continues at coordinate 1,277,492 of NC_071324.2, read as the reverse complement.
TAATCAAATCAAAATCAAGTCATTTATTCAGAAATTAGACCTTCACAGTCACTTTTCCACGTCATATTCTTATATAAATGATATTTACCAAAGCTACAAACTACTAGCATTTCGGAACGATCACAGTTGAGAGGAAATACCTAATTATTATAAATACAAACTAAACAATATAATTAGAAAAATTTTCAATATTTTTTATGTCATAATGGTTGTCCAAATATTCATACCAATTTTTAGCTCTGTGCAAATTCATGTGTATAAATGTGTACTTAATAGCGCGCACGTGCAGGGTTCCGTCGTTTATTCCAACAACCAAACAAGTGCGAGTGACTGAGAGTTTCATATCATTTTTCTATGTATTCGTAACAACAATCGTTACGCTATAGGAAAGATGAAAAGAAATTATTCCTATTTCACGTGTAGGGGTGGTACTACCCTAAATATTTGATTTTTTTCAAGATTTTGTTAACCACTTTGTCAGCGCATTCCAAATTACATTATTCTATTAAGCTAGACCGCGGACGGACGGACATGGCAAAACTATAATATAACTATGGGTCTATAGGACTACGGAACCCAAAAAAACGTAATGTGTATTTTGACCAGGCTTCCCAAAGTTGATAGATAAAGTGTCTTATTGGTTACGAATGCATAAATTTTTTATAAATTTCCTAGGGAAACATAAAAGATATTTTAACAGATTTTGCCACATGAAATAGTTGCCACACTAGGTCGCAGTTGACTAAACGGATTTGAAGTCATCGTTTTTAGTCAAATGTGACTACATTATGTAATGCAAAACTTCTAATAAAATTCTCTAGTGTAGCATAATCAGTCAAAATATATTTTATTATCCGCTAAGAAATAAAACAAATTAATAAACATGTGATGGTGGCGCTAGTGTGCGGGTACGTACACGGCACCTTAATAAAGAAGTTTGTGACTCTCGAGACAGATTTAAAATGTACCAAGTTTGTCTTGTCACTGTTCCTCAACAATTTTTATTATGAAACCTTAATACTGTGTGTGTATTTGTTAACCGTTAGCTCGACAATGACATCATATAATATGTAAAGCTGAGGTCGCCTTAATCCTATTGTTGGAATGAAAGGCGATCCCAACACGATACTAGCGTGAATGCCCGAATTTACATGGGTTATCATTGTGTTTTAATTTTATCTGTATTGATCGTCGATTTTAGTAACTTAATTCATATGAATCAAATCCAAGGGGCAAACATATGAAATATTGGCTTGATGTCGTCACGGATGATATATGCGTGCCAATAGTCTGACTAAGGATGTCAAAAGTGGAAAATAACAAGTATTAAAGTGGATCCTGGACTCAGACGCTCAATCAGAAACAGAGAATTGACAATTGATTGACTCAGAAACTGACAATTTGAGCAAAAAAGAGATTTTTTGAGACTCACGAGTGAGTCAGAGAGATTCATAGAGTGAGTGGACCGTGGGCATAGCTACTAAATATATTTAATAATGATGAATGAATACTAAGTACTGGAAATACGAACTGTGTTTAATTAGTTCGCACGAGTAAAAGTGACACAAAATAAAAATGACCCGAAAACGAAATTCTTTAAACGAATTTAATTTAATTGAAAGCTTCAATGTATCAGTAAGTGTAAGATTCGACCTGAAATACTTACTAATATTATAAATGCGAAAGTAAGTTTGTTTATTTTTTGTTACATCTTCAAGTTCTATATACTCAACCAATCTTCTGGAAATTGTATAGTTTGAAATATGGAGAATGACATACCATTCGTCTAGGAATAATAACTGTTCCCGTGGACAATTTACGCGGACAAAGCCTCGGACAGCTGCTAGTAATTATTGAGACGTAATTGAAACACCCACCCTGTGTCATATCATCCCCTTGGCTGTATAATTTAATGCAGTGCAGCGGCACCTTGGAGCGTCCTTATACGGGGCGCTACTTCGTATGAGGGACAGATTTAACCCAAAGACAAAGATTATTTTAATTTTATTAGCATAAAATGTGTTTACACAATATGGTGTTAAAAGAAAACTTAATTCTCTATGTCTTTGGTTTTTTCTTTCCTTTTTTCAAAACAAAATAAGGTTAACAATACATTTCATCTAACCTCAAAAACAATAATATTTAATAAATATTTCGAAATTGATATATTTAATTGCGAATAAAAACTTTAAACTTAAAAATATGCGCATGCGCAACTTCCAGCTTACAGACCTTTGATCATTGCATTTTAGGACGTAAGTAAATGCAGTATGAATAGAAAATCATTGACAAAAATATTTAGTACATATAAATATCAAGTAACACATATTTTTATATTCATTCCAATCTCTCTAATGCAAATAATGAAATTTTCCTCTAATTCAAAAGAAACTACCGAACCGATTTCAAAAATTATTTCACAATTAGAAAGGTACATTATCCAAGATTGCAATAGGCTATATTTTATCTCAAAATTCCCACGGGAGCGAAACCCCGGGCAACATATAGTAGTTAATAAAATGGATAATTCACGATCAACTCGCAGCAGCGGTTGTTTTAGAGTAGATATACTGACACGGTTAGTCGGAAAACCCATTATAGCCTGTTCAGGTTGAAAACAGGGCTTTCAAAGGGCACTCAGTACGTACCAGGTTTAGCCGGTATTCATATTAGGGATGTCACTCTGCAATCGCACCCGCTCTGCATTTTCGTCCGAAAATTTGCAAAAGAACATCCTCGATTTTTTTTAAATTGTATATTATCGAAATGTGATTATTAGGTCGGCGAGATCTCATCCATGCATGGTATAGTGTAGTATATAGTATATTAGGACAAATCACACAGATTGAGCTAGCCCCAAAGTAAGTTCGAGACTTGTGTTATGGGATACTAACTCAACGATACCATATTTTATAACAAATACACATATAGATAAACATCTAAGACCCGGGCCAATCAGAAAAAGATCATTTTCCATCGTGACCCGACCGGGGATCGAACCCGGGACCTCTCGGTTCAGAGGCAAGCACTTTACCACTGCGCCACCGAGGTCGTTATCATCCATATTAATATTATGCCATTTAGACATTGCATTTGCAAAATAATCTATATCTTTACTATTCTATATATAAATAATAAAACTATAAATGGGCTATATTTGTTCTCGAATCTGCATTAACTCTTGTTGAAGTTCAAGGGAAACATCCCTGAGTCTGTACTCCGTAACAGCTTCATATCCTAAAGCTGGATTATATCGGGAAGCATTGTATGAATGAATCTATACTGTCTGTCCTTTACTGTTTGGCAGATTGTGTAAAATCGTATCCTGGGTGTATAGATTTTAGTGTGCATTAATTCGTATACGTTGTGTTTATCACCCAAATGGGGGTGAAATTATGGATGCAATTAAAGTTTGTATGAAACTTCATCATTTAGTAGATACTTCGTTATACTTAATACTTAAATTTTGAAATATTTTCACAGGCAAAGTAAAGTTTACATATTATAAGGAAACAAAACTAAACCGGCCAAGTGCGAGTCGGATTTGCGTACGAAGGTTACCATCCTTACATATTTATAAAACAAAGTCCTTTGTCGCATCTATCAATTTGTCCGCAACAAACTCAAAAACTACTTCATGGATTATCATGCTGTTTTCACCGAAAGTGCGATTCCTGAGAAAGGTTTATCTGTATAATATGTTCAGGTCTTATCCGAGCGAAGCCGGGACGGCCCGCTAGTTTAATATATACAATGCTCATTGTATGGAAGCCCATTAAATATGTATTTGATTTTTTAGTAATTATTACTACTGCGGCAATGAGAATCACGTGTGTAACTTTCAACTGTCTAATTATCACTGTTTATGAGATACACAGACAACCTGATGACAAACTGACAGGTAAATAGAGATAGACGGACGAACAGCGGAGTCAGTAGTAATACGGTATCGTTTTACCCTTTGGTTAACGGAACCCTAAAAAAATAACAATACATTATTGTTTCTAATAACATAAGCGCCAATTGTCGCCGCCTTAAGTGCTTATTATTCAAGTAGATATATTAGTATCTCAGTTCCTTATTGTCATGTATATAAGGGTAAATTTACATTTACCCTATTTTTGTGGAGCTTCACGAGAGATTAACCTCGACAACTTTATTCGCAAAGTGCTTTGACTGCGGTTATGAATATCATGTCTTGCTTCTATTTAAGAATATTTAAGGGCTGAGTTTCCTCAAACTTGTATCGAGTAGATTATTATTTTTAACAATTTATTTTTCTAGATCTTACTTGCATCTCTTGCATCGCAGATTGTAAAAGACATTCAAGGGAAAATACTCTAAATTGGTGATATTTCTCATAGTCCATACAGTTAAATGTGAACTTAAAGTTTCGCAACTCTTGTCTCTGTCTACCTCGTAATCGATAAAGACGTAAGGCATAGCGATTCTTTTTAGATATATCGGAATACTTTATTGATAGCTTAACGATAGCGTACTACAGAAAATTCCCAAAAATCTGACTGACAAGTTCACTCCATGGTTCTAATGCTTCGTGTGCCTTTTCTCAGACCTTTCTTTGTTACAAAGGACATGAATATTGATGGGCCATCATTAGATCAATTACCTCGAGGCGCGACGCCCTCTGTGCAGCCATTTTTATAAAGGTTTTGACCGCTTTTGATTTATTATTATATTTCTTTTGTTCTATTTTCCCAATCCTAGAAGTCTCAGAAAAGGTATATATATATAGCGCATATTTGTATATCATCCCTGTATTTATTGCACACGGATAAAAAGCCCACATTAACATTGTGATTGTAAGCTGAATGTCTGAATTCCATGTGTTGCATATCTACGACCAGCACAATGGATCTGGTAAGTAGTTTTGTATCTAAACAATAAGACGTCAATTTTTAAATAAAGTATGTTTTGAATCCCACTGCTGGACAAAGTCTTCCCCTTTCTGCCTCCGCAACTGCTGTTTGTAGATATCTTCGCACCGCATCGTTTTCGGTCTGTCTCTTCACGACGACGACCATTTATCGTGGTTGAGTGGTGTACCTAAGCAAAAAATAAATTGTAAGTGATTATAATGTTACCAAGCTGACATTTTAAAACGTAACTAATGCTTGCATCACTGCTAGACGCTTTATCTTGTATAAACACTGTATGACGTCGTTTTATAATGCCTTTATCTTGACAATATCGGCCCATTCAAGATAGTTTCTCACTAAAGAGTCAAGGACGTAGTAAAAATTAGGCTGAATGTGGTTTCACAAATAATTATTATAATTTACTAGCTTTTGCAGGCGGCTTCGCCCGTATGATTTTCTCTGCGAACGCGACACAGATATGATTTTCATACAAACTTTCATCCCCATCAATCCAGTCATTTGGGGAATTATTCTTGAAAAAAAATTGCCTATACTTGAACAGGGATCTTTAACAATATGCTTACCAAGTTTTATCAAAATCGATCTAGCGGTTCAGCCATGAAAGCGGAACAGACAAAGCAGACAACAGACTTTCTCATATAATATTATTTTGGAATATGGATAGTATGAATGAAGACGAATAATATGACGAATATAAACCTGACTTTTAAGACAGAAATATCACGTTATTGTTGTACAGATAATTATAAAAGAGTGATTTAGCCCACAAACTTTACGCGACACGATAAGGTTCAGTTTCCTTCAATTTTTATTTTATAAACAACCGTCTTCCTGTTCCGTAATAATATTAGATATTCTGTGGTTTTATGTCTCCAGTAGCGCCGTCGTATGTTTCAGGGAGCAAACGAAGTTACACGCCGAGCTTAGTGCTTACAATATAATAATTTAGAAGCTTTCGACGTGACGTCACCTGGCGCCTTTTTAAACGAAAGTGAACTTTTAATCTCACGTACATGTTGTTTATTTATAACTAACTTTTATACGCGCTTTCGCCCGCGTAAATTTCACACGGAAATAGTTATTTTCCGGGATGTGAAATCTTCTCCATACTTCAGAGTGCATGTATACAAAATTTCAAGAAGATTGGTATAATATCTCTATTATAGTAAGTTTGTTTGTTACCTCTTACAGGTTACAGGTAACAGACAAACTTACTTTCGCATCTTATAAAGAACTTTTGCCCAGAATTTAGTATGTGAGTAAAAACCCGTTTCCCGTGGGAATTTCAGGAAATTCCTTCTTAGCGCTCCCCTACACTGTCCTAGGAACCCACACACCAAATTTTATATATATATATATATCACAATGTTAATGTGGGCTTTTAATCCGTGTGCAATAAATACAGGGATGATATAAATATGGGCTATATAGAATGTTTGATTAAGTGCTTTTATTTACCGCAATAGAAAATCAGCAACCGAATCCGATACAGTTTAGCGAACTATTCTCGGATAGTGTAAAAGTGTATCGTGAAATGTAACTTCTACCATTAGGACATATTACATTTATAAATATAGTTAGTAGGTATTCTAAATATCACAGTCACTAATTAATCACTGTTATGGGTCGGGCGGGCATCGGCATACGTCTTAATTTGAATGGATCGATTCAATAATATAATAATAATCATTAATAATAATAATCAATTTAATCTGACAAATGTATGCTCATTCATATATTAGCTTTTATTCTACGATTGCGATTTAAAGTAACCTACTATTTAACTATTCATGTATCTCTATACCAAAAGTTACCTCAGTCCAATGTTCCATTCTAGTGTGAAAGAAAAACGATACAACAACTTCTTTCACATTTATAATATTTGTGTGAATTATTTGGGAAATTAGTAAGCAAGCCTCAGTTGCACCTGTCAATTTTGACGTTAACTTTAAAATGCGCGTCGCCGCCGATCGGACAAAGTGGCGTTCTTTGTGAGTCGAGAATGAACAAGCGGTTCCTAAATATTAGCTTAAAATTGCTTGATATTTTTTTCTTGTCTATGAAACTTACCAGAATGGTTTGCCATAAAGAGATGGCTAAAAATGTTATATCGAATTTTAGGAAATTTAGGTCCATACCTAAACATCCAGGTCCTCACATTACTTATTGCATGATTGACACGAAGATGTGGTAGAAATTAAAACTTAATTGACGCATATAGGTCTAGTTTTCAATGTCATTTTTTGACATTTTATACGTAATCGTAATAACTTCCTTGGGATAAGTATTATTCATGGATTTAGTAAATACTAAATAAATAAATATATTAGGGCAAATTTACATAGATTGAGCTAGCCCCAAAGTAAGGTCTAGTCTTGTGTTATGGGATACTAACTCAACGATATTATATTTTATAACAAATACATATATAGATAAACATCCAAGACTAGGGCCAATCAGAAAAATATCATTTTCCATCATGACCCGACCGGGGATCGAACTGGGGACCTCTCGTTTCAGAGGCAAGCACTTTACCACTGCGCCTCCGAGGTCGTCAAACTGTCGCAGTACCTACTGATTCCATGGGATAATATATTATTAAATTGAAAGTTGTAATTGACATAATGAATTCTGGCTGGGCGTGTTACGTTTGTCCTTCTGTGGAGCATTATGATAATGGCTTTAGAATGTGTCGGCAATTGCATTGTTTTCGAATTTATTGATACAACTAAGTCTAAGATATTGTTTGTTTATTAGAACGCTATTTCTAAAACCAAATCAAAGTTTTTTGGAAACGATGCAGCTTTTCAGTTGATTCAATATTACGAGTATTCATTTTGGGGTCAGTTGCGACGTTGACTATAACATGCGCACAAAAACGCAAAGTACGTTTTATTAAGCATGAAAATATTTTATAATGTAAGCTCTTCTAAAGCGGAGATTCACATTTTATAGGGAAATGAGACACATTTGAAACTACAATTTTTACTCTAAAAATTTAAGTTTTTAATTAAAACTGAAAATACCGTGCGTAGGTGAGTTTGCAAGTAGCGTGGCGTAGGTGAGTTTGCAACATCCATACGATGTTTCATTAAAATCAGTTCAGTATCTTAGATGTGAAAGTGTATCAGAGAGATATATGTATATATGATACTAGTATCACCCTAGATGATAGAAACGTTACTACGAAACAAAACAGGTAGCACGTTATTGCGGCCACAATTTCACCCTTTTTTACACGATGCGTACACGATATGGAAAAAGGAGGTAGCATGTGGACGCTACTAACGGTGCTACGTAATTGTGTGTTTCGTTTCCTTCCTGCGGTTTCGTGGTAGGTACGAATCCGATCCTATATCCTCCGCAACCCCAAACGCACTGTTTTACGTAATAATATTATTGTGTTATTAAATCAATGCGAGGGCCCTCATTGATTTTTGATAAAGCCTGTTACATGGGGTACTTACTGGGGGATCAAGCGAAACTCTTTTCTCAATCTCATTCGCATATATATCTTCGCGTAATCTCGGTTGCATTACACACTGTGGTGCCAGAAAACAGGGTCCGCGGCATCACTATATTTTTAGCTTGTGTTCGCCTTTAATGTTGTTCTAATTTTTTTACCGGCTACCGGGCTTATGTTCGGCTTTTGGGGATACTATTGTTACCTTTAAGCTGTCAAGACTTGGCTTCTTTTTATAATTATTTGATTTATTGTTTCTGTTTGCGAATAGCGGGTAAAATTGTTAAATCTGTAGACAAGTAAGTAGCGAAGAGATTTTTTAAGTGTTAGTATGAACATTAAAACCCTTTACAATCCTCATCCTAAGATTATAAATGCGAATGTAAGTTTGGTTGTTTGTTTGATAATTCTTCACGCTTTGTCTGCGCAACCGATCATCTTAAAATTTTGCAAACATGTAGTTAAAGTATAGTAAGACAAGGACATAAGGTATCTTTCATCCCGGAAAAATAAATACGCTAGTAATAGCATAAATATAATGTAATATCGAAATTCATTTAAATATGATAAGTGTGACGACCTCGGTGGCGCAGTGGTAAGGTTCTTGCCACTTGCATCCGAGAGGTCCCGGGTTCGATCCCCGGTCGGGTCATGATGGAAAATGTTCTTTTTCTGATTGGCCCGGGTCTTGGATGTGTATATATGTATTTGTTGTAAAATATAGTATCGTTGAGTTAGTATCCCATGACACAAGTCTCGAACTTACTTTGGAGCTAGCTCAATCTGTGTGATTTGTCCTAATATATTTATTTATTTATATTTATTTAAATATGATATTGTAATTCATATTGGACATACGCCATATTGGACTTGGTCTTAAAAGGTATCAGCCAATACAATTCAATCAATAAACAAGTATAATGACGTCAGCATACAACAATTTGGGTCGCGCAGGGTTCGGTCAAGGAATGCATTTCAATCGCGCCATAGACCTATAACGTAAATAGATAAACTCAAAAATTACTTCACGGATTTTCATGCGGTTTTCGCCAATAGATAGTGTGATTCCTAAGGAAGGTTTAGGTGTATGATTAATTATGTTTTCACCCGAGCGAAGCCGGCACGGACCGCTAGTAATATTATAAAGAGAAAAGATTTGTATTTTATGTTTGTAATGAATTAACTCAATAACAACTAGGCCGATTTTGATGAAATTTACCACAGAATTCAGGCGAAACCTTGAGGAGTGACATAGGCTACTTTTTATTATAGTTTAAGACGAGCGAAGCCGGGATGAGCGGCTAGTTTGTCTGTAAATAATTAGAAAACGAAATTTTTTTTACAGTACATTTTTTCACAGTTAACGCTTCTTTATTCCTTACAGGGCAGTTAGAGCCTAAACTCTGTTAGTCACTTGTAATCTCTACTCAAAGCCCACTATTAGCTTCTTGATGGGTTATTTAATTAATTACAATTCCATCATTATTTCTTACCCCCGACGCAAAAAGAGGGGTGGTTTAAGTTTGACCGCTAAGTGTGTCTGTCTATGTACGTTGCACCATAGCTCATCAACGTTTGAACCGATTTGGATTCGGTTTTTTCTTTATAGCTAATTTTAGTACGGTGGTTCATAAGACATGTTTAATCAAAATCGGTTGAGCCGTTCAAAAGTTATTGCGAAATGAATATTAAAAGTCAGGGTTTTCTCAATTTGTCTAACAAATAAACTTGTTTATTACAAAACCAAATCGAAGGGAGAAGGAATAGAATTAAGCTTATTAACCAAATAATCTTTCCGCTCTTTGTAGACATACTTCATTTATTATGAAAATACCTCTTACAGATCAGCAACTATAAAATTTTACTTCCCTTTCTACTTGCAATGAAGAAAGAAAAAGACAAGATTTTTTTTGTTAATTAGTAACATTTTTTCCATTCTACACAGGAATGAAAAAAAATATTATTTTTTTTAATAGCATCTATACCGTGATTGGTCAATGTGAACCGTATATTTTGAGTAAGCGCAACAAACTCGAATTGAGTGGGAATTGATTGCTTATATTAAAGCAATATTTATTAACACTTTAGTTAAACGATAAGATTAAAAAACCGGTCAAGTGCGTGTTGGTCTTGCGCATTAAGGTTCCGTAACATTGTTATGTTTTTGAGCTATGTAACAAAAACAGTTTCATTCGAATCCGTCCAGTAGTTCCGGAGATCGCAGAGTGTACAAGGAGACAAACAAACAAACATACAGGAAAACGGTTTTTTTTTTTCAAATTCTTTCTCTATTACCTATATGACTCCCTAATTTTGTTTTTATGTAAATATTTATATTCCATATACAGAATTTTTTGTCCACTGTTTTATGAAGTACTAGCTTTTGCCAGCGGCTTCGCCCGCGTGAATTTCATAGCAAAATCTCATGTATTATATTGATGAACGTTGATTTCTGATAGTCGTATATCTTTATGGCTGAGGACCATGGTCATTACATGGAATGTAACACACACAACAACTCAAAGCTGATTTAAGCATGACTTTTAACTTGTAAAATCTTGCAAGTAGTGACAAAAATGACAAAACCCGTCACACAAGCTGTCACTCCTGGACTTTTAAAAGTTGAGCTTTGGCGGGAACCCGGCAGACTGCTAAGTGGTTCACGTCCACCTTAAATACAGGTGTGAAACAGGGCTACCACCTTTGGAAAAATATATATTTTTTTAAATCTTACGCAAATCTCTACTTGTATTAGTGGTTGTCGTGAGTATATTATCGATAACTACTTTATAACTTTCGCGTTGCGTCACTATTTTATTAAACGATAGATATTAAACGCGCACATCATACCTTTTTTATTTCCCAGACGTTTTGGACATTTGCAACAAGGTTGTAAGGTTATATTATCGATTCTTATAAGTACCAGACCACGATTTCTTTTGCAAAAGTATTGATAAAATAAAATGAAGACTTGAATTGAAGCGGTGGTGGCGTGTAATGGTTAAGACTCCCGCCTGTGGATCGAAAGGTCCCAGGTTCGAATTCTACTCGTGCTACATGAGTTTGTATACCAATCTGACTAATGTATAGTAAGTTTTCATCGACCACCGCTTCGCTTCCAGTGAAGGAAAAAATCGTGAGAAAATCTGCACACTGGTTGATTCTTATTAACGTGTGTGTGAAATGAAGAAGGCAATGGCAAACCACTCCATTAATAATGCCATGAAAGTTGTTGTGTGTGTTTCATACCACGTTAATAACTACGACCCTCAGCCATGAGCAATACGACTGTGAAGAATTGATAAAATAGGAAGTTATGTTGTAAGGTTTAATTTAATAAGTTTAAAATTAACTTAAATATTAATCTTTTTATCCATAGTACTCACTTACATATGAAACAACTTTTATATTTATGTAATACTAGCTGCGCCCCGGGGCTTCGCTCTCGTAGGAATTTCGTGTTAAAAACTACCCTATGTGCTATTCCAGGTTATTTTCTACCCGTGTACCAAATTTCATAACAATCGGTCTAGTAGATAATGCGTGAAGAGGTAACAAATAAACTTACTTTCGCATTTATAATATTAGTTGGGATTTAATAGCAAAAGCAAAATAAGTACTCACTTAAAAATATAAAACACGTTCGCCCAACCCTGATCACATAATGGCGTGTGCGCAAACTTGAAATCTTCTCTATTTCGGTATACAGAGTTAAGTTCATCACGTGCTAGGCCGAACACGATCTTTGAATTTTAAATATTGCGAAAATGTTTGCAAGAAAAAGGGGGAAATCAGCGTAACGTTATTTTATTGCCGATCTATGCAAACCAAGCACAGTACGTGTAAGGTAGCTGTGTAGTAGCATATCAAGGAAATAAGAATTGTATGACAATTAGAAACACCATGTTGTGTTCTGAAACATCATTCTGGCAATAATCTTTCTGTCTCATCTGCGAGCGTTTTCTTGTTTCCATCATCAGCTGCAGAGTCAGCGAGCCAATTGAGCCTGTTTTTTTAACTAATTCACCTTGCACAATCTTCGGTGTCCTCAGAAATCGGACATTTGGTTCAGTTGGTTACTTGATAAAAATCAATAATTATAATACTTGACAAAAATCAAGCCAGCACTTTCTTTTGTTGGCCCATTCTGTCAAGCTCGGGCGGCCACCGAGCCTGACCAGGCATTTTTTTCCTACGTAACTGATTAGTTCACACAAGACGTGGCCATACTAGCGAAGGCTAACTGGTTATCTGTGTTACGGACGTGAAGACTACCCCGAACGTGCGAGTTTGTCGCGTGGTTTCCACTTCTATATATTTATTCGTATTTCTGTGCATGAAAAACAACCTTTGCTTTTGACGACAGGAAAACTTGTATTCTAAGCTGTATTGCAATGATAATAATGATATTTTTGTGTTATGTTATCACCTTTTTGTCATTACAATAGATGGTCATAAACGAATGGATGTAGTAACATTAGAATGGTCATATTGCAATAGTCGCATGTAATGATTGCCGGTAGGTAGTCTTTTTTTATGATTATATATGACTATGAATTTGTGATTATAAAATTCACATAAATATTAATATTTATGTGAATTTTATAATCACAAATTCATAGTAAAATCTTCGCTGATGCCGCCGCGTACAGATCTGTACATACATGGTTACTAGATGTGTAGGCTGTACGTAAGTTATGTCAAAACCAAGTGAAATGCAAACTGGAATCGAGTGCGAGACGGAACTTGTTCCAAACTGCCAATTAGTACTCAAATACAAGCAGTTTACAGAAACCACCTGATTACATGTTTTCATCAAACATCGGCGTGTGGTGGTTTTCCAATCAAATAATATATATTTTTTTACATAACTGTACAAACTTATCGCACTCGCCATTGTCTCGCGTGATAATCCCGTTAGATATTGTAATAAATTGTGCACAGTAGTTATCTTCAATTTTTGAAAAAAAAATATATTGACAATGTAGAAAAAGTAATAAAATTCCCTTCGTAAATGTAACTGGCCATTGAAAAAAAAAAAAAACGAAATTGACTATCGAAATAGTAAATTCTTAGGAAATAATATGGCCGCTTTTCGCATCGTTCTCAATTACCAAATATTATTTAATAATTAGATTTTGTGAACAATTTGTGTCGAATGTTGTATGTAAATACAACATTCGACATACCTTAAAAAATAAATAAATTTTTGTAATTGTTTTAAATATATATTTTTTTTGTTTGTCAACAGAACTGGTAGGCGCCGACGATTTCCGATGCAGCGACGGACGAAGCCTCGAAGCCTCAAGAAAGTGTGATGGAGTCAGAGATTGCATTTACGGTGAAGACGAAAGGGATTGCGGTGTGTATTTTGTTAATTCAAATTTTTTAATTACGACTATGATGCCCCTAAGCTCGAAGTCTAAAAACCTCGGCGTTTTGACGATTTGTCTGTAGTTTTATGACCGGCCGACATGCTATAGTGACTCTTAGTTGCAAGATGGTGGAAAATTGGATCTGGTGTCCAAGAGCATTTTAGTAAACATTGTATTGATTGAATAGAAGTGTATAGCAGTTAAATATCCCTATGCTTCTCAGACTTTTATTTTCTGTATTGGTTTTGATATACGATTAAAATTAAAGGTTTTCCGAAATACTTTCTTTACTAGTAGCGTTGTTTAGAATAGATATTTTTTTGACGACCTCGGTGGCGCAGTGGTAAAGTTCTTGCCACTGAACCGAGAGGTCCCGGGTTCGATCCCCGGTCGGGTCATGATGAAAAACGATCTTTTTCTGATTGGCCCGGGTCTTGAATGTTTATCTATATATCTATTTGTTATAAAATATAGTATCGTTGAGTTAGTATCCCATAACACAAGTCTCGCACTTACTTTGGGGCTAGCTCAATTTGTGTGGTTTGTCCTCATTTATGTATTTATTTATTCATTTATTTTTTTACCTTTTGCCTCAATAAAAAATATTCGTTTTTATACTTATTTTTTTGGCAGCTTCACGATCGACGTGTTTTTATAGTAATAGAAACGAATGTGTGATTTGGCACGAATGAGATTCCAACCTGCCATTCCTGATTCACAGCCGTCTCATTCATTCTAAACTGAACTTTTACAGGTGTCTCGACCAGTCGACCACGACTGCAATAATTTTAAAAATACCAAACATCACTTTTTCCAGACTGCTTAAGCAACGAGTTCCAATGCTCCCAAGACAGATCATGTATTGAAGCTAGGCGAAAATGCGACGGTTATAACGACTGCAGTGACGGCTCTGACGAATTGGGATGTGGTGAGTGTTTCCTGGGTTTTGCTTCATGAACTGGCTATATCTTTGAGAATTAAACCAAGCGTGAAGACCAGTCTATCAATTACAATATGGATGCAACGGCCATACAACATAAAACTCATGAGTTTGTTTTTACATAATGCTTTGTGATGATAGAAGGAAATCACATGCGCATAAATTCCTTCGATTGGTTTAACACTTAAAAATAAAACATCATTCTTACATGGATCCAAAAGGTTTGTACATAATAATAATAATAATAATAGACAATTTGACCTGGAATTTAACGTACAAAAAATATTATTAAACTCTTTTCATTCTAATAACAGTTCGATGATTGGCAAGATATATAAAACAATGACAATAGAAAAGAACAGTTTAATAAAAAAGAAAAATATGGCATTATCCTATTATTTGGAATCGATAGAAATGGTAATTATAATATATGCACAAAGTTAAACTAAACTGTCTGTGCACGCTTTCTGGACGGTTTCATGGTAAGTGTCTCGCTTCTTGGATTGGCTGGGTCATCATGTTTGCACTGGTAGGGGCAGGTTCAAATGTGGCGACGGCACTTGTATATCTATCAGGCTCCGGTGCGACGGTTACCGAGATTGTCCAAGAGACGCAGCTGATGAATTAAACTGTCGTAAGTTGCTATTATGTATCAGGTCCTACTGTTTTGATCTCATTGAGTAATTTGTCCTTTTTAAATTTGCCTATTTGTGATGTTGATATTCAAGAGAAGAAATTTTCTGATACTTGATATAATTTATACTAACTGAATGACACCATGTGATTAAGGCTGGGTTAGTATCAGAAGGTAAAAATATCAGAATCATCATTATCATATTTCATCAATAACAGTCATGACCTAATACAATTTTTTAATATTTATTCTCTGGTGCTCGGTTTAATTACTAATTCTGCATATTCTCAAAAGCATGCAACCCGGACGAGTGGCAATGTGATCATGGTAATTGTATTAGTCGCATCAAGCGATGCGATGGCCGCGTTGATTGTCCATCCGACAGATCAGATGAACGAAATTGTCTAGGTAAGATTAACACTTCTTAGATAATTAACATTCTAGTTAGAATTACTGTTGCGAACATATATATGGACGTGGATCCAGCTATAAAAGGTGTTGATGAACGAATAATTTTAGGATTTAGACAATTTTCACAGAACACTCAAATTTTTACAAAAACTTGATAATATAATTACAGACCTTGAGGAGCAGTTTGTGTGCGACAATAAGCAAATTATTCCTAAAAGTCAGAGGTGTGATAAAGTTTACGATTGTGATGACTACTCTGATGAGAAAAAATGTCGTAAGTTGTACTCATGAATCGTGTACGTCTTGCTTTGGGTCTTTTCCATGGGTTCTTGCAACATTTGCGACTGTGGCGATGGTTGATACCGCACTTCTAGTCGTATCTATATTTTCGTATAAGTACAAATCAAAATTTGTCTTCTGACATACTATATAGTTCATCATTATTTGTCTGCGTTTTATAAGTATTTGTTTGTATGGTTATTTATATTTTTATATTCTTACATGGACTAGGCATCTCAATAATTGTTTCTCCATATTTTCATGGTTGTGTACTCTTCTCTTATTACTTTATTTTTCTTCTCTCACACGTACTTATTTTTCTTCCAAACGCATATTTTATTTGGTTTGATATATTTATCATTTTTCTATATTTTCACATTTTCAGTTTCTTTTCTTTCTGTCATTGACATATTCTTATTTCACCTATTTGTCTGTGTGATTGCTGAAATTGCGATATAAATTTTAATATTTGCCCTTATTATTGATTTAAAACGTTTCATTTTTACTGGACAGCATGCGGTGACAAAGACTTCAAATGTAACAACGGTTTTTGCATCCATGCACGAAAACGATGTGATGGGACACATGATTGTCAGGATGGCTCAGATGAACACGATTGCGAGAATGGTTTGATCCTCACCCACTTAAAAATATTAATTTAGTTCCTTTTCAGCCTTAATGTCTGCAAAGCTGATGGTGTGGCGTGAATGTTATCATGCTTATTACACAATTTTTTTCCCTATATTGCTTCGCTTTTTTACTATTGATATGTGCATCTTATTTAGGCTTAAACTGATAGTTTTAAACTTTGAATAAATTAATAAGTTAAAAAAAATATATATTTTCTTAAACTTAGAATGGATTAATAAGTTTTAAAAAATCCTGAATTATAACGAATAATAGAAATAGAAAGTACCCATGGTATTTTTCATTTTAATAATAAAATATTCACTTTAAGCCTAAGTATTATTTTTAAAAGTGCACACAACTTTAGACCTTTCAACATTAATTTTTCTGTAAATTTAATGAAAAATTGAAGTCTGTTTGTTGACGTTATATTATATCCAAGTCTGACTGAAAAAAGTATCTACTAAGGTATATGTCAGATATAAATAATAATATTCACATTGGTTTGGGATAACCTTTTAACGACTTTAAATTTTTTTTGGTCTGGTTCTACTATTTTTTATTTATGTCACAGAAACATTAAACAGGGATCTGCATTTATAGTCACTATTTCTATTAAGTCAATCGGTAACTGATTATTTATTTTGAAATTTAGATGACCTTTGCAATATTTAACATTAATTAATCAGTTTGTAACAAAATTGCTAGCAAAATTGTGTTACTTAGATCCCTGGTTAGTGTTGTTTTATCTATAATCACTCACCTCACAGCAGGGACGGATAATGTGGCATGCATGGCTAATAACTACGAATGCTCAAACGGCGACTGTGTTCCCGCTGACGCAAAATGCAATGGTGTACAAGACTGCTCAGATGGTTCTGATGAGTCAGACTGTCATTGTAAAAGAGACGAATTCCATTGCCAAAACACTGATGAGTGTATTAGCTTTGACAAACGATGTAACGGTGAACTTGATTGTACTTTCGGAGAAGATGAATCTAATTGCGGTGAGTAAAGAAGCAAAATACAGTTTAATAAAACAACTGTCTTCTGCAGCAATTGATTACCTTAAAGTGCTTCGGGATCGAATTCTTTTGGGATAGAAACATCTCGTGAAGTTAATGATTCGTATTTTATGATTTATTATTAGTGTAGTTACATGGGAGCAATAACTTCTAAAGATAAAACCTATATATTATTTCTTGGGAAATTTCACGAAGATCGGTTCAATAGATAAAGCGTGATAAGGTAACATTAAATGAAATTATAAAAATAACGTATGTATATGTATTATAAAGACAAGTTATAGAGCCAAACAGCTTAAAACAATCTACAAAAGTTCCAATTTATCACTGCAGTGGTATGCAAGTATTAGTTTGATATTTAAAATAAGGATGTAGTAAGGATTTACTTTTCGATTGCAACATGTATGTATAGAGCTAGAGGTCACTGGATACAACAGCATTGATTTTCAGCTACTTGAATTTAAATTAGTTAACAATCAAAGGTGAAAGGTTCTATTCCTGCTTTGCACATTTTAAATTTAAAGCACGACTTTGTAATGCATGTTGCCTGTTAGATTAAGGGCTTTTTAGCAAAAAAGACGTTCTGCATAGATAAACTTGTACAAAATAATTGCAATACTGTTATAAAGGCTATATTTATATCTGATTACGAAGATCAGCATGATTTTACCACTAACAAGTATATCGAAATCCATTTGCCTATATTTTTCCCTTTCAGTGGTGGACCAGAGTTTATGATTTTGTGAATTAGGATTTCTAGAAAGTATATGATTTGGACTGATATTGTATTTTGTTTTTCAAATATTAAAATTTTCTAGTATTTAATATTGATTTTAGCCCTACCATGATGAAGTAGTTTTACCAAATGTAACTGTTAATGATTTTGAGATTACGTATCTATTGTTTCTCACCATTTTAAAGACTGTTATTTTTGGAGTCTCACAAGGTTCTCATATAGACTCTTTATATAGAACATATACTATATTAAGTAGTTTATAAACTAATTTCCAGAAAAGCTTTGGATATTCCAAAACTTTTCTGGAAATTAGTTTATGCTCATTATTTCTATATATTTCTGTGTTTGATCAAAATTATATATCTAAAATTAAGATTTAAGTACCATATATTCACACTAGTGTACTGTTCTATAGCTTTCTTTAAAAGTCAGCAATTATTGTTCAACAATATAAAAATGTTAACACTTTTACTTGTAAGTTTGATATAGTTCATGGTTTTATTTATTAAAGAGATTAAGTTATATTCTGAAACAGCAACTTTTCTATAATAAGATGGGACTTATTTCCTTGTTTTTTTTTTCTTATATTGTTCAAGTGGGGTTTACTAATAATATAATGTCTTAAAACAGTGCTAATCTCAATTTTGGGTTTAATTTAAAGTTTGTTTGCAAATTTATGTTGGATTTATATTTTCAGGAAATAATTGTCCCGACGGCCATATTTCCTGCTTAATCAGCGTCACCAATGTCGTGTCGTGTGCAAAAACATGTGATGGAAAAATCGATTGTCTAAATGGCGAAGATGAGAGTAATTGTGGCGATCAAGGTAAGCATTTTATGAGTGATCTTTATGTACTTTAGTAGATTAACATCATAAAAATTACCATCTCTTCATATTGTTACCCACTAGATCTTCTTCTTGTCATCTCTGAGGCATATAAAAAATGAAACCGGAGACAAGGGAACATTGGCGTTCATTGATGACATCGGGACAATTATTTCTATTTAATTCGTCTTTTACCTTTATTTTGTATTCTAATCCGTCTTTCATATAGGCAAATAACGGGATCGTGATAATTTAAATTTTATTTTAACCATTGCTGTGCGAATTTGAGATATTGCCATTGCGAAATGTACTTGATACGTTTTTATTACTACATGGTAAATAATTTCAGGAAATTCATGTGTTTCATGATTTAGCTAATTAAAGTTAACTACATTATGTCATTTCGTTATCATAAACTTATTAACGTCATATTGTTGCTATTGAGTGAATGAAAATATCGTTATTTACTTCTGCTTTCTGTCCAAGCTTTGGGTACTTTGGTACTCCGTTGATAATCATAGAGACAAATTTATAAACGTTTATGCAATAGAATTTTTAATGTCACCCATTATATAATTGCTGCTCAGGGATTATGTTTTTAAGATGTTGTTCACGTAAGTATTGTTATTCATAGGATGTTCTTCAAATGTGATTGTATTATTTTTCAAGAATGCCACTTCTGCGACTACAAGTGCTTGGAAAGCTGGAGAATCTGCGACGGTATCCCTGACTGTTCTGATGAGAGTGATGAAGAAGAATGCGCCCTATGCAACGGCCCAGACGACTTTCGGTAAGATATCAGTAGTTACCACTCCGATTCTGAGTCACTTGAGAGGGGATATCGAAATGGTTCTGTCTATCTGTCGTTTATAACGTCAGAAACGCAAATGTTGCCATGTTATCAGCAGACGAACATGTCAGAACAAGATGGCAATATTTGCATACAAACGACAAAGATAAACCAAAGCCAGACAGGCTTTGGTCTGATTTTCAGAAATAGAATGATTTAACTAAATTTGTGTCTTCAATGTTTATGTACGCGTTTACTAAAGTATTAATTACATAATTAAAGTCGAATAAACTGAGCTCAGCGAACTCGATGCGGGGTGTATTTATTTACATTTTTGATGATACTTATGCGAAGCGATTGTTTTTTGTAAAAAAAAAATACTTGCAGTTAGGCCTGAAATTATATATGGTTACTTTTTATTTAATAAATTAACAAGTGTTTTATGTCTCATTATGTATGAAAAATCATTTTGTCATTAAAACACATCTTACCTATATTTTTATTCAAATGTTTAATGTTTGATTTTGCTCCCGTGCGACGTAGCGATTGTGTTTTTATTATTAAGCTAAATTAATATCAGCGGCAAGCGAAAAGCAAGGGATTGTGTTTGAATCGCGTTCATTTGTTTTAGGTGTGACAACGACGAGTGCATCAATAGGAATTTGCAGTGCAACAACATCCCGGAATGCAGCGATGGCAGCGACGAGCTGAACTGCAAGAATATCACGAACCCCATTTCATCAGGTGGGTAAACCTACACCAACACGTAGCGTGTTGCAACTTCCACATGCTGTTTCTTTTTCCCATATCATCGTGCATCGCAATGACGCTTGCTACGTGTTTTATATTTCATGGTGGCCCCTCGGTTCTTGTCTCACTTACTCCCTAACGTACTTTATTCCCTTTTTTTTCGGTGATGCGTATCATATCACCTAAATGTCACAACTTGCCACACATTCACACTGAGCCTTCACACTAGTGCTGGGGTTAGTGCATTTGACACGACCAAGCGGTCTTACTAGGGAGCATCATGCCACTCAAACAAAAAATAACACTTATATGGATATTAAATTATATTTCAGACTGTTACGGACAGTTCGAATGTCGAGATGGGGCCTGTATCAACAAAGACTTCTTCTGTGATGGGCATCAGGACTGCCGCGATAATTCCGACGAAGAAAATTGTCGTAAGTATTTCTTTTTTATTTTGATCTGTCCGCTACGTAACGCGTTGTCGTAGGGTATATTCTGTCTCGAAGTCATAAATTTCAAATGAGAAATAGGCAACTCGCCCATAGCATCGCATGCGCAAGTTGTGTGATTGAGACATAATAATGTAATACGAATTATGCGTTACGAAACGGATACCCGGATTTTCGGACCAGACAAATGCTTTACAATTAAACATTATTAGATGTGTACGTTACATTATAATGAAAGATGTAATTTGGTCAATCGTGAGTCCATTTTGTATGTAAAAATACGCTTTGTACTAAATGATATTAGATGTTTATATCAAATATAAAGTAGATAATAGACCTACAGAGTACACTACATCTGATTTCGATTGATCAATGTGCACGTATTTAATCATAATCATTTATAATAAATGCACTAAAATGTAAGATACTTCTCTATGTTTTTGTTTATAAACCAGCACTGAGCTCACTTTTGCCTCCAAACAGATCACTTCTGTGTATAACTTCACACTTCTTTTAGCACTTCGAATAAATGTGAATTTGCACTTAGCACCATAATCATGTTTTACAAATTATATGTGTGCACCTCACATTTAGTATTGATAGACATCTATGTACGAGCCAACCAACTATGTATATATTTGTTACTCAATTGTTCTGAAAAGCCAGTTAACAAATTCATAAAACGATAGAACAATATAACTAACTAGTGGTAGGATCAAATTCTCATTTAGAAATTGGCGCTTATATGTAAATTTCGTAACCAAACTATGCTGTAATCGGAAGGAATGAAAATAAAACTCGTTGGTACATTTTTTTTGTCATTACCTACTCAACAATCATTTTTAGATTTAGGTTAGTCTCGAAAAATCAGATCCCGGCAATAATAGATAACACACGAGAAAAAGATTAGGGTATATAGGGTTGAATTTCCAGCATGGTTCATGACTCGGCCATATCGCTCGCCCATTCCACCGGAGCCTTGCCTAGAAGCAGAGTTCACTTGCTATGATGGAAGGTGCATCGCACACGCGCGCCGCTGTGATAACGTGTATGACTGTCTGGATTTCTCCGACGAACAGAACTGTCACAACTCTGGTACTAGACCGTTTTTGAATGCTGAATGCCTGTTCGGAAACCCAGATTTTTCCTTAACCCCGTTAGATACCTATAGTTTAAAGTTAGCGATGTGTAGTCCGCGCGTATTTAGCCTTATCTTCGCCACACACTTTACGTGCAAGTGATGCGCGTTTGCGCGTGTCGTAGATTTGTCTGAATATATACGCTATGATTACGCGTCATGTACTGTACTTCCTAAAATACATTCGTTCTGTTATAAAGATTCTTTGAAGAATTGAAATCGTTTATTGGTTGTTTTTATGTAGATGTTAAGCACTCTTTATTCTTTAGATTAAATCTTAGATTTAGTTTTTAGCATGGCCTAAAAATAAACTTTTCGGTAAAATTACAATAGTTAATAGTTTTCACAAAACTACTTTAACTTTAGAGACTTTTCGAAAAGTTTATACTGTCGTAGTTAATTAAAAAATGTAGACATTTCAATGTTAGCAGTATTTTTTTTTTCATTTTACGCT
Organism: Plodia interpunctella; assembly: GCF_027563975.2. Taxonomy (NCBI): domain Eukaryota; kingdom Metazoa; phylum Arthropoda; class Insecta; order Lepidoptera; family Pyralidae; genus Plodia; species Plodia interpunctella. The sequence goes on along the minus strand of NC_071324.2, from coordinate 1,254,694 downwards.
TCGTTGTCGTCTTTGACATTGGTATGTTTCTGGCATCGAATTCCAATGCAAAATACTTATACCAATTTTGTATTCCAGCATGTAAGGAGGGCGACTTCCAATGCAGATCCGGCCAGTGCATACCTGAGACCTATTTGTGTGACGGATATGCCCAATGCGATGATAGTTCCGATGAATCCAACTGCCCATCGATGTATGAAACAACTGTACCCATCTTTACCACACATCGGCCGGATATTCCAAGACCATCTTTTGAAGAAACCACTCCAAGATATAGAAGTAATTCTTAGTTTGCATTCTATTCGTTTCCATTGCGAACACTGATTGATAATGTTTAGCATATTGTGTGATTGAGTTAGGTATATCTTTGGAATTTAAAAAGAGAAACTAAATTGTCGAAGGTCTGGTCATCAATACAATATTTATTTGTTACCTATAACTTCTGATTTCCTCACTCAATCAGTCCTTTGAAACTATCGATTGATTTATGAGACCTTATCATTATTGAAACAATACCCAATTAATAAAAGGCGAATGCCCGTGAAACTATTTTTTATTTCAACTATAGGTACTTCTTTCTTTATTAATCATTAATTCTGTATCCATGTCATTTTTGACCATACAGTTTTTGGGTATTGGCTAAAAAAAGCCTACTTGAAAATAAAGCTGATTGTAAATTCCAAAATACCGTTATAATGGCAGTACAGAATTAAAACAATTCAGTTGAATATGAGGATAAACAACAGAATTTGTACTAGAACCATCAGTATGCAGTAGTTCCCAGTGGCAATGCGAAAGTGGACCATGTATCGAGGTTCAGCGCCGGTGCGACGGCCATCTTGACTGTCCGGGCTTGGACTCCAGTGACGAATTTAACTGTCCTCCTGGCAGTAAGGAAATGAGATACTCTGCCTTTAATTATAAGAATATTGACAGTGCTTTTAATCCTCTCGAGTGCGAACAAATTTTAGCTATTTACTTCCAGTAGTTCTAGCTTTGCGATGTTTGTTATTAGTTATAAAGACGATCGATTAAAATAATAAAAAATTGCAAATAATTAACATGAAATGAATGGGTGACTTGGTTCCAAACTATCTTAATAATAAAACAGAGCAATGTCATCAGGAACCCCTTTCCTGAACCTTTCAGACCATCTAACAAATTTAGGGAATTGTGGCGTCAATTTTTTTTGTTATGATTAACAATAGTTTTTATTCTTATTTTATAGCACCAAATTATTACAAATCTTATTCTAATAATTTACACACATTGTTCTTTTTTTTTTAATTTCATGACTCCATCGTTCGCCAAAACGGTGATTTTGCCAACGTCACGGAATACAATATGTTATAATGATATATTCGAAACGTGGTTCAATGTGTAACATAAAATATAAAAGTATATAAATTCTTAGTGTCCGAGATGACAAAATTTTTGGATTATATTTTTTGAATAGTAGAGTGCCTGTCAATATTCTTTAAGAACCCTCTTAATTAATTAATAAAGCTGGAATGGTTCATGTATTAAATAAAATTTAAATAACATTAAATGTAATTTTTAATTTAACTATTATTGTATAAATTATGACCGAAATTGTGACTAACAATGACTAATAAGAAATACTGACTGTAAGTTATTAATTCCAAATTACCAATAAAACTGACTATATTGGTGGCTGGTATCCTTACTTACACGTATAAGTTTAAGTGATTGAATAAGTTTTTTGACTTAGTCCACTGAGTCACAGCGCGTTTATAGTTCACTTTCATTCGCACACTTCGTTACCATTATCATACGTACCGAGAAAAAGGTCGAAACTGTAGACAGAGAAAACTATAGCCGTCTTGCTCATGAAGAGTAACACTTATTAAAAATACAAACACGAAAGATACCGATTCTACGAATGCTTGCCGCTTGAGGTAGGCCGAGTAGTTGTATGGAAATACTCTAGTTGTGACCTACAATGTGACCATTGTGGCTACCACTAGTTCGTTGTCTCTCTTTTTCTTTATCTTGGACGAAACATTTACTCTCATTGCAATGACGATTACGAATATCCTAATATCCTATTAATTATTATAGGATATGGGCGAGATAGCAACTTGTAATTGTCTCGACCATTTAAGCACTCGATACGCGTGATAAAGTCATTTATATCCATCCATGTTATTATTTTAGATGTGGTAATATTAATGTCGAAAAGGATATTTCTAATAATAAAATTAAATAATATTAATTTCAGGTCCAATTGCACTGAATCTCAAAACATATCCTGAACAGCAGACCGTTTCGTACTGTGAGTTTCTTTCTGTTTTTTTTTTTCTTTTGTAAATAGTGAATGTATTACATTTTTATAAAGGAAAATATTTAATTCAGTCTCGTTGATGTATTTTAAGATGTAGCGTTTTTCTATGTATAAATAATTAACAATGCGAAAATATAGTTCTTTATAAAAATATACGGGGAAAAATATTTATTAATTGGTAAGTAAGTGAAATAAAATTACGATTCACATTTTAATATTTGCAGGCGAAATATTTTTTTTTGGTTATATAAGAATAATTTGGTTTATGAAAGTACAATTAGACGGTGTCGGTGTCATACTATAGCACATACATATAAGAGCATTACATAATGTTTTTATATCTGTATTGTGTAGATTATACTGATATAGGCAAAAATAATATTTTGGTGATGGTAATATCCTCTTAGTGAAATGTTTTCGTAACGAGAAATAGAAAATAATTTTAATGTTGTTTTTTTCATGGTGGTGGTTACAGCCAATAATTACCATGGTAAGTCAGGCTGTGGCAGTTGAAACTGCATTATGGGATCAAATTTTTTTTTTATATTATGCATTTCCCAAAGGGCTGACTGATATTCATACAATTTAACTCATAATTTTACAATTCTCATTTCATTATGTTATGGTTTGGTTTAATATAGTTAATAATTTTTATTTTTATTTATTTTGTTATTACAATAACCCAAGGTGATACAAATTTAAATAATATATCTTTTTATACATATTACGTCCGGTGCGTGACGTGTATAGCGCGGAAGGAATCGCATGTTTCGTTCGCAGTTCAGTGTGTGACGGAGATAGGTAATACGCTCTAGGACATCGTCACGCAGCGGTCCTTGTGTTATGTACTCAGTAATTATATTGTAGATAATTCCAAATTAGTTAGTCTTTAGATCAAATAATAAATGTTATAGGTAACAAAAGCTATATATCTAAACGTGTGATATTTCAGTGAGTGATATTAAACTCATTAACTGACAAACCAAGAGAAAATTTAATGTAATTATTTATAACAAAGGAGGGATAAGTTTAAGTATTTCCTCTGGTTAAGCAGTAATGGTCGACGTGACGACCTGAGGTAGCGACCAACTGCAATTAAAGTCAATATATATTTTAGATGTTATACTTTTTTTTATAGCATAATCAATAAATAATGATGGGTTGCACCGTCAACTATGACGTTGACTTTTACGTGCGCAGAAAAGCGCAAAGTACGCCTTGTTGTTTCGACAACGGCACGTCGGTTAAAATCAACGTCAAATTTGACAGTGAAAATATATTTAATTAAAACTGTGATTAATTTGTTTTTAATTAATTAGGCTGCATGCTTTTGGGTTTGTTTAACATATTTTTGACACTTTTTAATACAATCACGTGTAATTGAAAGGGTTATACTATACATCTTTGTTTACAAATGTATTTATATACATATTGTTAAATATATAAATAAATATATTAGGACAAATCACACAGATTGAGCTAGCCCCAAAGTAAGTTCGAGACTTATGTTATGGGATACTAACTCAACGATATATTTTATAACAAATTCATATATAGATAAACATTCAAGACCCGGGCCAATCAGAAAAGATCATTTTCCATCATGACCCGACCATAGTTTTAAAGCATAAGATATAATAATTAGTAATATGTCAAAATAATTTATGAAACATGTGTATATGTTGCATGATCAGGAAACCTAAGAGTGGGTTGCACCAGTCAACTTCGATGTTAACTTTAACCAGCGCGCCGCCGGATTAGATAAAATGTCGTACTTTGTTCTGCGCAGGATAAAGTTAACCTTTAGTGTTATATGATTACAAAATGTATAATTAAAGTAAATATATATGTTATTGGAGTTTTATACTTTTTATAGGGAATATAATTTTCTAACTTTGGAATTGGCATGTTGGATTTCAATAATAATCAATATTCAAGGGTTACAAAGATACAGATACACAGAGAGTTATTTAAAATTATACAAAAGAAAAAGATAAAAATGACATGCTAAGCATAATTCAACGAAAACATAATTATATTATTTGTTTTAAATAATTTTGCAACTTCGTAATGTATCTGTATCTTTATTCTCATTAACCGAAAAATGGGTTCAAAATTCTTGAAAACATTATAGCAAATAGCACAGTCAACAACCATTACATTTAATAATCAGTTAGCTATGGACAAAGACAAATTCACGATACAGTATTGGGACTAATTTTAGATCGTCGTCGACATATCCTATCTCAGATACGTGGACAAGAAATGGAAGAATCGCCTTGTCTAGTACATAGTCACGTGTAAATATATATTTTTTTTTCATTGATATCACACTAATATTGTTGCCCTCAAATCTGCCCGCGATATCTTATGTTTGACCTCGAGTAACGACTCAAATTCATGATCGTCTACAGTACTGCTCGGTAAATTCAAATTCAAAATTCTTTATTCAATTTAGGATGATATACATCACTTATTGACGTCAAAAAATTACTTAAACTGTGTCTACTGCCGACTTCCAAAGCGCAGGCGATGAAGAAACGGCGCAACAAACTTCACCGCGGCCTTTTCTCCATAGACGCAATTAACAAATGTAGGTCTTATATATTATATATATATATATATATATATATATATATATATATATATATATATATATATATATATATATATATATATATATATATATATATATATATATACATAACAGGACGAGAGATATATGGCATTAGTCGGTTCAGTGTTTCGACCGCAAAAGCGTGACAGACAGCAAGATAGATCAAATACTACCATATATCACTCCTGACTCTATCCATAGATTGATTCAGGGGAGAAAAAGTAAACTTAACAAATTATTGTTTAAAACTATTAAAATACAAATTGAAAAATGCTGATGTGCTGCTATTTGCTATGATGCTATATTTCAATAATAATCAGTAAATCAAAACATTGCCAATTTACTTTTAGTTGGAGATGTGGTCTTTGATTGTCGTGATGAAGGACCCAATCGTGCCAAAGTTACATGGATTAGAGGAGATGGCAACAGAATGAAGCCAGACTATAACGTTACTGGTGGACGTCTCATTCTAAATAACGTTACGGTAAGAATCAACAATCGAGATGACTCTCTCTCTCTGTCACCTTCGCGTTCCACTTTACATTCGAAGCTTTGACGCACCACAGCACAAGGTTCGCATTAAAAAATAACCTAGTTTTGAAGATTAGCTATGATTTACAACCGTCTGCCTGCCAGACATCACTCGGGAATCTTATGCTTGCAGCTATTAATGCTGTAAGTCCTTTAGTCATATCGTACGAAACTCACGGGAAGACATTTAATGGTCCTATTCAAAGGTGGGACCACATTCCGCACAGTTAACAATATATCTATTTATTCGAAATCGAAATAGTCAATTTATTCAAAATTAAGACGCCTTTAGGATACTTGAGAATGATTGTGATAATGTTATAATACAGAAATGGCAGCTACATCGTTAATTTTTGATTTCCCAGACTGCTGACAGTGGTACATACATCTGCCAAGCTACTGACTACCTCAGCCAACCTGGTGCTCAGAAACCTGTCTACTTGACAGTCGAAAAGCAAGGTAAGGTCAAAAGTAAGGTACTACTGAATGCATGTAGTGGAAAGGCAAATTGAATAGCTACACAGGTATTCTTTGCATTTGTAACAATTATTTGGGTGTGTGTTACCAGCGTCGACAGGCTACGATGACTTTGTATGCTTATGTGGTAGTAATAAAAAAATAAAACACAAACTTTTTAATTTCAGTGGTCAATGCCAGGAACAGGGTTCCCGCATGCGGAGCTCATGAAGCGACCTGCTCCAATCTCAAGTGTATCCCAAAGTCTGCCATCTGTGACGGTCGTCAAGATTGCGGCGATGGCTCCGATGAACACAGCTGTGGTAAGTTCCCCAAACGACGTATTTAGAGTAGGTACTTAGAGTAGTAATATATAAAAAAATCGTACCTCGTGCTCACCCGAGTGGAGATACCATGGAATGAAGCACGAAGTACGAAAATGAAGCACGGGTCTGGAGTCAAAATATTTAACACTTCGTTAAAAGTAGCATAAGCAGGTAAGCATACACTGCCTACCAACCAAGTAGCTGCTCTTCTTTTACCATTTTGTTACCACTATATATAAACATATCCTCTATTTCCAGGATCATCTTTCGCCGATGCACCAGGCTGTCAGCCAAACCAATTCCGGTGCGCCAACAACCGCTGCATCCTAAAAACCTGGGTCTGTGATAGCGAGAATGATTGTGACGACTTTTCTGACGAAGACCCCCTGCAGTGTGGTGCTCAGAACTCCACCTATGGTTGCAATGCCGTGGAATACGCGTGCCAATCTGGAGGGCAATGTATACCAAAAAGCTACCACTGCGACGGACAAGCTGATTGTAGGGATGGATCTGATGAGAATTGCGGTAGGTGGAAGTTCTTAAAAAATCTTCATGGCCGGCAATATGCGAGGTACATCCCTAGTATTGCACGTGTACGCTGGCTCAGAAGTATAAAAAACAATAGTACTGCCGAAATTGTGTAGGAACTGATCAAAAAACTTGTGAGGGTCCAAATTTGTGTTTCGTATGTTATCGTTTCTTTTGTTGGAATACTTAAATTAAATTGTTATTAACTACTACTTTAATTAAAAAATTGCTTATATTCAGCAAGCAGAAAGAGCTTGAGGTTGAGAATTAATTCGCAATTAATTCGCTAACTTAGCAATCCAAAGAGGATCTTTTCCTAAAATACTAGAATATTCCATCCTTTCATATTCTGCGACATCGCTGGATTTATGAAGAGGCTGGGAATATGTTTATCACAAGATGAAATTATTTCCCAGCTCCGATCACCATTCAGCTGCCTCCTCAACCGCCCACGGTCCGTATCTTCGTCGGCGATGTCCTTCGTCTCCGGTGCAAGGCTGTCGGTATCCCTACTCCTCTGATATCCTGGCGGCTGAACTGGGGACATGTCCCGCCTCAATGCACGTCCACTAGTGAAGGCGGTGAAGGGCACCTGGTTTGCCCTGATATGAAGGTAATTGTTATTTTCATTGTGTCGTGTATCTTTCCATTGTAACACCATTATCCCGGTCTCTTCTGAAGAATCTAAGCCCAGGGCTTATTAGTGTTACGAGTACATGTGATATAAAAGAAATATGACTAACATTTATGGAGGCTAATCGAAATTAGTTTACTACTTCATATCTTTGATACTTTCCGCCGGTTTTCGACGACTAACTGGAAAGAAGCAGCCGGAGAAACGCTTAGCTGGGAGAAAGACATTTAGTATACTCTTGCAGATATTGTCACAACAGTATTACTCAATTTCAGGTTGAGCATAGTGGTGCCTATTCGTGCGAAGCTCTGAACAACAAAGGAGCCTCGTTCGCCGTTCCCGACTCTATTGTCATCGTTGAGAATCCTGACACGGAAGTCTGCCCGAGCGGAAAGTTCAATAGGTAATAGAATTATAACTGCTTTTCCAATCATGTGTATCATTCTTCCTAAAAAACCAATCACTCAGTTGATAAATAATATAAAGCCAATATTTGCATTCCAACAAAATTCCGAACTGAACAAATAAATTAAACAATAACTATCAAAAGCATTACTCCTTCCAGTGAGGCTCAAGATTCTTCAGAGTGCATTTCTTGCTTCTGCTTCGGCAAGTCCAACCAATGCAAGAGCGCCGACCTCTTCGTCTACGATATGGCTCAGCCGTTAGGTCAAGGAGGCACTAGGCTTGTTGGCGTCAAGTTGGACCAGGGCCCTCAGATCGATACCCAGTCTATTACCAATGAGTTTTACTACCAGCCTCAAAGAAATGGCGCTTCGGTAAGATATATTTTTCTTTCTTCTAAATACTTCTTATTCTGATACTTTTAACTTTGTAAACTTATCAGGTAATAAAATGTGAGGACCAATCTTATAATACTCAAAAACATTTAGATTGGATAGCATTTTAATAAAAATAAATTCACTCGACATAATTGTATATACATATTTTTTCCAGGTAACAAAATTGTCTTACGGATCACTAGGCAGATCGTCCTCTTACCCATACCTGACCGTACCAGCATCTTATACTGGAAACCAACTGACTTCATATGGAGGAGACATCAAGTACAGGCTCTCTTCTCAGTCCACGTACCCGTCTGCGAGATACGACAACAATGTGCCAGATATAATCATCATGGTTAGTATTTTCTTCTTCTGGTATCGATATGAATCAAATGAAAAACAGCTGATTGTACAAGTCAGTCAGTCAGAACTATAAACTGAGAATTATTTTCTCAAAGCTTATCTACAATATGCATCTGTCCCCTTTCCACCAGTGCTACCATCAAACGCATTCATTCGCAACGCATTTAACGTACCTACTATAGCACATTTCTGATACTAAAGTATCCTATCATTTGGGCTTGAACTTGATGATAGAGAAATTGAGGATTAAATATAAGCACTGCAGTGGCGTTCTCCTGTTTTCTACTTATATTATCATCTGTTAGCGATAGTTTAGCGATATCTAATCATCTGTTTTCTGACAGGGCAAATACGAAACTTTGGTCTACACCCAGAATGGAGACAAGTCCACCATTCAGGTCAAACTGGTGCCCGGTAGCTGGCTGAAGTATTCTTCAGGGAGACCAACTCCGGCTTCTAGAGAAGACATCATGATGGCGTATGAAATTATTCTCTCTATCTCTTACAATGAAAAAAGTCAATCTTCTTGCATAAATTTACGTAGAAGGAAGATAGCTGACAATTTTACGCTGATGAAGCTACGCCAAAGTTCATAAAGAATATTGTGGTAGTTATCCAGAGTATGTCTTTTATTGCAGCCTGGACAACGTGGAGAACATTCTTCTCCGTGCAGAACTCAACGGCGCAGGCGTCGACATCACAGATTTCTTAATGCAATCCGCGCAACACATTGACGCGGGTCTTGGCCCAGCTAACTTAGTGGAAGAATGTATTTGCCCTGATGGATACACTGGATTGTCTTGTCAGGTAATTTATCATCATCTGACACAATGTACTTTCTGTACGAATTTGTAAAGATAGGTACCTACTTTAATTAAAAACTTAATTAAAGTAGGTACCGGTAAGGTAGGTATGGGTAGGTATTGGTATTCAACGAAGATATCCTAAAAAACTGCTTATTTTACAGAACTGTGCGTCAGGTTACGAGCGCGACAGCTCCGGCCCGTGGCTTGGACACTGTCGTCCGCAACGCAAACAGTGTCCCCCGGGGACATTCGGTGACCCATCCCTGGGCTATGCCTGCACCCCGTGCCCTTGCCCTCATACATCAGCCCCTAACCAATTCGCGTCCACTTGCTATCTTGGACCTAGTGGCGTTGTTTGCGATTGTCAGCCTGGGTAAGCAATTTTTATTTACTTCATTCTGTCATCATTAAATTAAATAATACTAAAGAGCAATCAAATTGACCTTTTTTAATAATCATAATAATAAATTGACTACTAAAATAAATTATCTAAACACAAAACTCAAATAAATTAAACATCATGACGACCTCGATGGCGCAGTTGTAAAGTGCTTTCCTCTGAACCGAGAGGTCCCGGGTTCGATCCCCGGTCGGGTCATGATGGATAATTATCTTTTTCTGATTGGCCCGGGTCTTGGATATTTATCTATATATGTATTTGTCATAAAATATAGTATCGTTGAGTTAGTATCCCATAATACAAGCCTCGAACTTACTTTGGGGCTAGCTCAATCTGTGTGATTTGTCCTAATATATTTATTTATATTTATTTATCATCGAAATACACCATTTTCAATAACTTCCTCCTATTCCTCTATCCTACATTATATTGATTAATTTTGGTTTCCAGATATGAAGGAAATAACTGCGAACGTTGCTCAGATGATTACGTGGGCAATCCTCTCGTCCCAGGTGATTCCTGCCGTCCCAAACAAAGTTCTCCATGTGATCCCACAGGAACTAGTCAAGTATTGTTACTGGATCGATGTGATTGCAAGGACAATGTGCAGGGACAATACTGTGATCAGTGCAAGCCTGGATTCTACTATCTTTCGCCAGACTTCGCGTGAGTTGTCTTCTTTGCCGTATCAATTTTTTATAGTTTTGATTGGATTTAAGATACCGTATAGCACATTCCTGTGTTATATTGCTCGTGTTAAGTATAAGTATCGTTTCCTATATCCTATCCTATATATTAAAACATCATATAAGATAACAACTCTTGTGCAAAGACTTCTACAAATTTAAAAAGTACTAAAGACTAAGCCGTTACCAAAATATTAAATAAATCGATAATAAAATAAAATATTCGTTTACAGCCACGGTTGTGCGGCCTGTTTCTGCTCAGGCGTGACCCAAAACTGCGGCAGCAGCAACCTCCGAAGAAAAACCACCTATGCCGTCTTCAATACAGAATCTAGTGTCCAACAATTGGAGGTCTACAGTAGTACAAGTTCTAGATCTGGCTACAATGCCCCAGCCGCCACTGATGTTAAGCCAGTTCTCGACAGAGGAGTCGCGAGAGCAGACATTGATAGCAGATCTGAGGATGCCTATTACTGGAGCCTACCGGCTAGGTATATATTTTTTTTATATTTTACGAGAAGCGTCTACATTTTTTCTTTAAAGAAATAAAGAAAGAAAAAAAATACATTTAATTAGCACATATTATATTTCTATGTACCTAGTTTGTCAAATTTGGTGGATTTTGGTCACAAACTACCAAAACATTACTTGTTTCACATCAATATTATCTAAAGGTCACACAAAGGCGAATCCTACTTTTCGATTTTGTAGTTCATAAAGACTCATCCACGTTTGATCCACTACGTGTACTTGCCTATGTAAAGAAAAAAGATGGAAGGAAAATTGTATGAGTTGATGAAATGAATGTCTGTATTTTATTCTAGACAACTAATTAACTTGTTTCTTATGCCTTTTGTGCCAATATGTATATACGAATGCGTTTGTTATTTAAATCTTACTTTAAATTCATCATTTTTTATTATCCTTTTTGTTCAGAGAATCTGGTAATACGATTTTTAAATTGTATATCACTTTCAGTTTTGCCGGAGACAAAGTGACATCGTATGGCGGTAACCTCTACTACACCTTGGAAAATGTCCCATACGGCTACAGCCCGGGCAATAACGCTGCCGACGTTCAACTTATTAGCGTAAGTAGTTTATGGATAAACGCAAATTTATTTATCTTATCTATAATAACATCATGCTTTATAAACCTATCTAATTTCTTGCATATTTCTTTTGATTATTCCATAGACACATTTACATACTTTTTTCCATTTCGTTTATTGGTCTTCTCGTTCTCTTTTTCCTGAATTTCTCGTTATTCAACTGATTTACTAATCTATGTATAATTCTACAGGACAACAGTTTGACGTTCCACCACGTAGTCGACGCAAGGCCTTCCACATCTGGCGTTTTGAATGTGACTGTACCAATCTTTGAGAATAACTGGATGAGGTAATCTTCATTTTTAAGATACAAATTGAAGAAAGTATCAAAAGATTATTAATCTTTTGATACCAATCCCTTCTTTTTCTTTCGTTTAATATCTTGCCAGAACAAGATGCTGAAAATTTGACATTGAGCATTGTTAAACTTTATATACATTTTTAATTTGTCGCTAGTTAATTTCAGTAAGTAACATTCAATATTTTTTGGCTCAGAGTTGACGGCAAAGAAGTTCCTCGCGAACAGTTCCTCCTAGCTCTCGCTGACGTCAAGACCATTCTAGTCAAAGCTCGGTACGACCGTGGAAACCAATTAGCTTACCTCAGCAGAGCTAGCATTGAGACTGCTGAGCCCGGAGGCAGTGGACCAGTAGCTTTACACGTGGAGCAGTGCGTCTGCCCTAGGGAATATATCGGAACCTCTTGTGAAGACTGCGCTCCTGGTTATAAGAGGTACAGATTTTCTAAATGTTATACTAATATCCTAGTTATTATTAAGATTTTGGGACCATGGAATAGTGGATTATAATTCTCCTTTCTTACAATTACCTCATGTCTTCATTAGCAATATTAAGATAGTTGTTTGCCATTGCCTTCTCCATGAATTGCCTTCTCACATGAAATACTTTCGACGGTCGATATTAAATGTCAAAATGCCTTTATCTGTTATCCTTGTTAGTCTGTACGTCCCTTTATAATCTTCATATCAATCGGATTTCCAAAAACTGGTGATATTAGAGGCAATATTGCAGTTGCAGCAGCAACATTACACTTTATTAAATCACGTAACGCGATATGATTTTACAGATATCCTCACGGTCTTTATTTGGAGAAATGCGGACCCTGCGAATGTAACGGTCATGCGAGAATGTGCGACCCCGACACTGGCGTTTGTATGGTAAGTTATACATTACATTGCTTCTTTTTTCATTTCTTCTTTTTCAATTGCTTTTATAAGCTGTGTTTGTAAAATGAATAGCCCTGTTGCAAACTGTTATTTTATTAATATCGCTATTTATCTTCAGGAGTTTATTTATACAATTTTGGTTCGGATTTTGCATTGTACCTACTTAAGTTTAACCGATAAAGCAAGGCTTTTATGGTGCTCCTATCGTCTTAACTCCCAACGAGCTAAATGTATCCCCAAATACTAGAACGGACAAAAATCTTTTGCATTTAATAAAGTGCATAACTTGACAAAATGAAACTACTATTTTTTTTGTGATAAAATGTTACTACTACTATGTTTGTCTAACAGAATTGCGCAGACAATACCGCTGGGGACTTCTGCGAAGAGTGTCTACCGGGATACGAGAAAGATTCCTACGGAAGCTGTGTTTCGCAAAAACAACCATCATGCTCGTAAGTTAACAAAACAACTTACTTGTTCAGTTCTTTTCAAAAATAGTTTCAGGGTTCTGTTGAGATCTGGAATTCATGCCCGTTTTAATTTGCATTACCTACCACATATCAAAATAAATAAAATAAAACAAACAAATTTATGATTTTGTTTGAAGTATTAATTTATTTAAATGACATTAAAATGTATATTAAAATATCGTGTCGTGTTTCAGTTGTGACCCTCGCGGCGTCACCTTGCCGTGCGAAGAGATTGGCTACTGTCAATGTAAGCCAAATGTTGAGGGATACTCCTGCGAGCGCTGCCGATCTGGTACCTTCGGCTTGGACAGCCAAAACCCAGCTGGATGTCTGTCTTGCTATTGCTCGGGTGCCACCACTGAATGTCACGAGGTAAACATTGTTCCATCAATCTTAAGTACTTCAGATTCTGCGAGTTCTTTCGTTACGCCTCCTACTAGTTTGCTGGTGGATGGTTGAGCGTTGGACCTGCCTAATCAACTGTATCATATGTATGTACAAAAATGTATTGATCTAAGACAATAAACTTATAAATACAAAAATGTATTAAACAATAAACTTATAAACTTAAACTAAACATTATAGCTACCTATTCAAAAAGCTGGTAACAAGGTCTGCGTTCAGTTTAGGACTTGTCTGCTACTTCTGTTGAGAGATATTTTTACAATTCATGTCTACCTAGTAACACAAGCAACGACCGTATTGCCTTGTATATTATTATATTTTTGTGAAAAGTCTTATTTGGCTACATTTCTACATCTTCATGTCCTTAATGTTTCACAGACACGCAATTACAAGAGAATACCAATGGCGGCGCCAATATTCGGAGATAAATACGGAGGTTATTCTATCACGAACCTGAACGGAAACAACGTGGTAGCAAGCAACTTCGTTCCGATGCCCGACTACAGCGAGCTAATGTATACTTTCCCATTCCCGCCCAATGAAGAGCTGTTCTGGTCGCTCCCAGTTTTCCCAGGTATCTTATTTTGCTAGTACATGCTACTAAAATTTCTTTTTGGAAGATGAACAGTAATTTTGTTTAGAAAATAGACAGCAGATATTCAATAACGGGGCTAACTATGAACCTGATCTTTACGCAGCAGTCCACCACCAAACAAAATATGTACTTCACTTTATAGGGAGTGCTATCGTGAAATTGTAAAAAGCAAAAAATAATGTCAACATTACCTATTTTTATTACCTTACAGGCAACAGAGTACTCTCATATGGAGGTGTTCTCCAATTCGAGCAGAAGTTTGAGGACCACTCTCCCGGGGCCGTCGCCGATACTCACAAACACGTGATCCTCATCGGAGACGATACTTCCGTCGCATGGAACAGTCCGCAACCAATTAGGACCGGGGAGGTAAGTATTTCTTTTCTCTGTGATTGATATCTTAGTCACCTCCATAGTAGTCTCTCCACCGTTACCTCTTGTATAAGTATAATGATAATTTCCTCAATTTTGTTCTATAATTTGTCATCATTGCCTCCACTCTCTTTATCTGTTTTCCTGGTTTTTTCTCGGCCTTATAACATTGTTACAGTATCTCTTACTTTTTTGAATAAACCTGTTCAAATACTTAGTTATTCTTGCCATTTGTCACCATTTCCTGAACTATTCTGGACATAACCTTCCCACTTTATCAGAACCTCAGCGTCAAGAACTTTATCGAAACCCCAAACTCCAGACATGCAGATGGACATATTCATGTTTTCTATTTTTACTTTTGCAGAAACTGCAAGTGCCTCTTCAAGAAGGAGAGTGGTATCTCCTGAACACCGCTGTCCCAGCCAGTCGCAACGATTTCATGAATGTGTTGAAGTCTCTTCGAAGAGTGCTGGTGAAAGCCACTCTGACCCGCAACCTCCTCTCCACATCCATCGCCGACGTCTCTATGGACACTGCCACTATTATCTCTGGATCCGAATATGAACCAGTCAGAGGCATTGAGGTACCTTCTTTCTTTCTTCTAATATTTTACAAATGTGAAATTTTATGACTGATTAAACAGACTAAATTTTATTATTATGGTGAAAAAGGAATCTCGTTGACGGGTCTGAAACAGAATAAATTAATTGACAACTATTACATAAATAATAGAAATATAATCAGCTAGCAATATATCTATTATGATGTGGGACAACTCTTTTGCTGCCTAAAGGGAGCTTAATAATATTTTTCAATATTTGTTTTGCCTAGTTATATGTACCACACTTCTGGGCTAAATCTTTAACTTCTCTTTGTGCTAATATCTCATTCTTATATCAAAGGTGTGCATGTGCCCATCGGGCTACACTGGCACCAGTTGCGAGACCTGCGCTACCGGATACTACAAGGACGAGCGTGGTTTGTGCCGAGAATGCAGCTGCAACGGTCACGAATGCGAACTGAACATGAATGGCCAAGTAGTCTGCATCTGCCGCCCACCATATACCGGCCCCACTTGCTCTACCTTTGGTAAGCAATCGGAATTTCGTAGTCCTATTTTTTTCAGTGTTTTGGATGAGGGTATACAAAGAATTGTTCCACGAAATCAGATGAGGACTGTTCGAATATTTTTAGCTCAACAATTTTTATAACCACATTAGTTAATGATTAAAGTTGCTAAAAGTTATAGCGAGATGTCTACCGAGAAAGCAACTGCAATAGAAACAAGTGAGTATGAAAGTTGGTAAGTGGTTTCCATCTGCATTTGGTGAGATATTAGAAAATATTATTGTGTCTTCTTCTGTTTCGAACGTCTCCTCAATTCCCCTGGAATTAGAACTAAAGGAACAATTCAGAGTGATACTGATACTTCCTAATGATCTACAACTGGATCCCTATTTTCTTGGTTCTGTCAATGCTGAAAACGTGTTGTATACCTTTACTGAACTATACCTGACGCAATTTTATCAAACTTTACATATGTAACAAACACATGTAAGCAAAAATATCAGAGCCATTGTTAGTTTGTGAATATTATTTCACGAATTATTATTTCCATGAATGTTTATTTGTTAGCACATTTAAATTTACAACATGCTTAATAAAGTATGATTGGACATTATCAATTTCTGAATTCTCGAAACGATTATGACCTACGTATCTCTAGGGCTGGCAATGGAACTCCAACCGACTATCGAGGAGGACCCTGAAAATGGCCCGATGTTCAGAAAGATCACATTGACCTGCAAATACTCCGCTCACGAGCCTCTCACCATCAGATTCTATTCAGAGGGCAATGATGTCGGTATCCCGAAGTTGTATAACGAATCAGTATTTGATAGAGATGGGTGGAGGGGCGAACATGTTTGGCATACTATCTGGCATGTCAGAACAGATACAGTTTATGAATGCCATACTATCACCAAGAAAGGCGCAACCATGGGAGTTTTGACAACTTCCTTGCCAGATTCAGGTAGCCCTGCGAGATAAGACTCTTGCTTTGAGCATTTCATCATCGTACTGTAATGCTATGATTGTTGGTGGTGATGTTTCCGGATTGATCATTATGTTTCTTTCCTTCGTTGTCTGTAAAAAAACATCAGGGCATCGTTTTGAAGTCGGCTGCATTCTATGTATGATATATTCTATACGAAAACGCTTCCTGTAAAAATATTTCTATTTGTACAGAAAATATCATAAATATTGTGCTTCGTGTGATCTTTCTGTTGTCATTGCATCAATTTCAAAAGGATAACATCAAACTAAATCATAAATTGTGAATTATGTTTTCAATCGTTTAAATGTTTACTATTTGAGGAGTGTTTCGCTTGATGTTCCTTTTGTAGTCAGTATCAAAACTCTGTGTACATTATATCGATTTTATTCATATTATCCAATTACATTCTAAAATCAGCATACGTTGTGATGTTATGCCAGTTAACTTTATGTTCGGTGTCAGTAAAACCTAATCTAATAACTCATTACATTTGTTTAACATATCATATTCGATTATTGCAGAATCGGTAAATCAAGAAAAGGTTACGACGATCCCACCTCCGATATTACCAACGATAATAGTCACAATCAGTCAACCAATTGTAATTAAAGAGATCGGTGGTTCTGTTACCTTCACGTGTCAAGCACGGAGCCGAATGGCCACTGGCTACCTTCCAGTGAGGTGGTCCAAGGCTGGAGGATATCTTCCTCGGAACAGGGCTATTGTCGATGAGAACTCAGGAACTCTGATCATAATGCAGCTGCAAAAGACTGACACTGGAAACTACATCTGTGAGACCACTGACGGACACACAAGTAACCAGGCTGTTGCTACCCTTACTGTTGGAGGTAAGTAATACTTTGCTCATCATTTCTTAGTATATGATTACCTGTATATTCCTTTGGAAATACTTTGTATTTTCAAATGAACTTCGTATATATTGGGAAATTTACATGTTTTCTTTTTGTCTTTCACTCTCATGCTTACGTTTTTGGAATAGATTATCCGGATTCAGTATATTATGCAAAAGGTAAATTATTACAATTGTAATTATATAGATTATTTCTAGATGACACAGCTGTTTTGCGACTATGTAGTGATATAAATGGTTATTGTATAAAATGTAATTAATGCACTTACACAAAATAAATTACGTACATAATGTCCTAAGTGACGACTCCAGCTACATCTCACATCAACTTAATTCTCTAGACAACCTCCGACGGCAACCCGAAGTTTCGATCGAACCAGCCGTCAATGAATACAACGAAGGTGACAGAATCGAACTTATCTGTCGTGCTAGTGGCAACCCTGAGCCGACCATCTCGTGGCGTAGGGCTGACTCTCGCAAACCACTACCCACCTCCGCTGCAGTCTATGGTGGTACTCTGATCATCCAGGAAGCTGTTGAAGATGATTCTGGAGATTATAGGTTAGTTTTATGATATTTGGTGCCTAAATATTTATCGACAGAAATATCCACAATAAAAGCAAAACTTGATCGATCCACGTTCATGCTGAGCCTTCACACCACACAGACGTAATGTTAGTCAATCGATTCAGTCGATTATCAATATATTCAGTGAGTAAGCAAAGGTAGTTTTGTGGTTTATCCTAATGAATCCTTTACCTTCTAAGTCTAAAATATAAACTTATCTACCACCAGATGCATCGCCAGCAACTCAGAAGGCTCATCAGACAGGATTGCTCTCATCTCGGTCCGGCCCAGACCTCACAGTCCTCAACGTGACAGACTCACAGTGTCCAACACCTCTCCAATCATCAATGAAGGAAACAACACAAGTGTAACTTGCACGGGAACCCCTGGCATCCCAGCTGGAACCTTGCAATGGGTTAGGTAAGTATCAGATATTCTGAAGCTACTTCTTTGCAAATAAGTTTTAGGGTCTACCATTTTTTCACTCGCTAATTTGGTGCCGTGTGGTTGACACAAAAAGTAATCAAATTTTGTATAGAAATTAACATTTTACTATACTATGCTCCTAACGATGAATTCACGTGTGTTAGCCCTGATTGGGTAAGATTATCACTGGCCCATTAAAATTGCATAGGTACATTTCCATAATTTTATTTTGTTCCTTTGTGTCATATAGATTTTTTATTATTTTGTTGCTATTGTGTCAGTAAATAAAATATTTATGGTTGATGTATTTATAATTTAAATTATGAAATTCCGCTAACTTTATGCGAGATTTTTTCATTTCCCAGGCAAGACGGCTCAGATCTTCAATACAATGTGCGATCCGAGAATGGTGTCTTATACGTCGAGAATGCTCAGCCAGAGAACCAAGGAGTATACGTCTGTCAAACAATTTACGGCCGCGTCAACCCTATAGCAATCAGCCTGACTGTCATCCCCTTTGTCAGTTCCCCGGAAGATGAGCCAAATATCACGCTATCCGTAAGCAGCCTGAGAATACCTACTGGAGGAAGTGGATCTGTAGAATGTATCCCTTCAGGATACCCTCTACCTACCATCAAGTGGACTAGGGTAAGACTAATTCATTAACTTAATTTAATGTATTCATTTTTTTGTAGACATTGTTATATGCTTCTTGTTATTTCTCTCTAGACAATGAGGATATTGGTTTCTTTACTCAATTGTGTATGCTACAACTTTCAAGAATTTTCATGTATGAACTTTACACTATTAAGTAAGTGCGGCCCGCCAGTTCGATCGCGTTATGCCTCATTGTGTATCAAATTCACATAATCGTTTACATCTTAGTCAATGGCTTTTGTGAAATATACATTATTTTCTTTCAGAGTGTCGGTCAATTTGGTCCTGGCACTAGTCAGCGAGGCAACTCCTTATTTATCATCAACGCCCAGAATGATGACCAGGACTACTATCAGTGTGAAGGTCTCATCAATGGAGAGGCAAGAGCCAACATCTACGTCTATATTGAAATTGAAAGTGAGTGATCTTATTAGTAACACGACAATCAAAAGTTAATTGATCAATTTTATTTATATAAGATTTTAATTTAAATGCTTTTTCATTTCATGATTTGTGATGACACTAGTATTTTTATGGAGACATGGGAAAGTGTATGTAATTTGTCACGGATAACAACTACCCTATTAAGTGCCTATGTTGTACCGCAGGACGGGAAGCGCCACAAGTCCGTATCTACCCAGAAGACCCTCAGCCAGTAACCATCGGCGACTCGTACGAGCTGCATTGCCGCGTGCTCGGAGGCATCCCGGAGCCTGACGTCACGTGGGAGAGCAGCAGGCCCATGACCCGAAACGCGCAGATACTGCCCGACAATATCTTGAAGTAAGCATTAACCCAGTAGATAGAGAAAATGTTAAAGACATTGTTGTTAGTGAAAATACGAGGCACTCACGTGTGATAAGCGATGGAAGAGTCTATTGTTTGTATTGTATAGAAATTGTATAATGTCGTCTCGATAATACAAGTAAGGCGAATGCATACGCGCATTTATGAAACCAGACAGAGTCTGACGTATTCATATTTTTTTCAATACCATCAAAACTATTTTTAAATGTTCCATTGACGACCTCGGTTGCGCAATGGTAAAATGCTTGCCTCTGAACCGAGAGGTCTCGGGTTAAATCCCCGGTCGGGTTATGATGGAAAATGATCTTTATCCGATTGGCACAGGTCTTGGAAGTTTATATATGTATTTGTTATAAAATATAGTATCATTGAGTTAGTATCTCATAACACGAGTCTCGAAGTTCAATCTGTGTGATATATTTATTTATTTATTTTTATTTATTTATTACAGATTTGAAAACATCGACGTCAACGATGAAGGTGCATACACTTGCACCGCATCCAACTTGGCCGGGAAAGCTAACGCCACGGCTATAGTCAGGGTGCAGTCATACCCAGTCATCAATATGACTCCGAGCAACCAAATCTTGGCGCAGTTGGGAGACGCCATCAACTTCCAGTGCCGTGCCACGGGAGTTCCTCTACCGATGGTCTCCATCAAATGTGAGTAAGACCTTTTCCCACGAAGATATCCGAAAGACCGCAATCATAACGGCATTACCAGTATTGCAAAATAAATTACTATTTCTTGTACGACGATGAATATTACTAAATTCAGATGTTAAAATCTTCCCTTAAAATATTTGAGTTTAGTTCAGATGATGGTTATGTTTAAGTAGACGCACCACGGCGATTTCAGATTAGAGATATAGTTGTTTATAATATAGAACTACTTATAATAATATGCTTTGAACATAGAAATCTGAATAATATAAAAAATTGTCTAACAAATAATATAACTTTCAGTACCTACCTAATAACATACATACATGAAATTTCCAAACGATTGCAGTATGAGAGAAGGATGAGACCGAAGTACCATCCAAATGTAGATAACATTGTTATGTTTATATTGTTATTTTTTAATTAAAAAATACCTTTATTTTCAGACGAAAACGGCAACGAAATCGTGCCACCTTCCCCCGGTTTAGCTGTTCTCCGAATCAAGTCGGCGTCAGAGCGCGACGCGGGCGCTTACCGCTGCGTTGCATCCTCTCTCGCAGGAACCCTAGACGAACCCTTCATCATCGACCTGAACAGAGGTGATCTGGGCTTTGACCCCACCCGTACTGGTCGGTAGCATTTCTTTCTTTCTATTAGTTTAGTCAGCCACGATACAAATCAGTAATACAATGGTAATACAATGGTAGGTCTTTTATAACGTGATGTTGACGTGTGCACCATAATAATTCTTACCGAATGTCTATACATTCGGTGTAGGAGTCTTGATCTATGCTTAAAATTATCTATTTTTTTAAGGCAAAATTAAGGCGCCATAGAACCACTCCATAATAACACGTGGGTTATAACTAGCTAAGGAATAAAATACCTTTACAGTTAATAGGCAACAAAAGCATTGCGAAAGTGGCCTGACATCGGGACGGCGGCCAGTCGTCAAATCTTTAAAATTAATTTTCACTTGATACAATTACAATTACATAAGACAATTAAATTACACAATTAGAAAACATTTTTGTATCTTATGAACATTGTACCCTTTTCGTTCTAGCCAATTTGCAACGTTATTTCAAACAAACTTTTTACAATGATATATACTTTATCATATAGTCATATAGTTACTTTTACTTTTAGGGTTACAATATTTTCTTTGGTGACTATTCGGACATGACAAAAATGGAATCACACGTGTTTGCACAAGTCCAAACGCTCCATAATAAATTACACTTAAATGTGACTTCACGATTGAGTAATGTCTTAGCGAAAAGAACTATGTTCGACGTATTACTTTCTAGTGTCTAATCATATCATTGTTTTGTATCGTGGCTTTATTTTGTAGTAACTAGAACTTCACTTCATCGTAAATTTTTCTCCCTTCTCTATTATAACGTAGGTAGTTTACTTTTTCAAATATCTAGTAGTTCAAATATACTTTACATTGGGTAGTTAAATATCTGTAATATTTGTAGTAATTATTAGTAGAGCATGCCGTGTTTTTTTTTTGCTATCTCCTTTTTTCACAATAATTGCCTATTTCAAATTTCAATTTGCGTATTCTGTTATATGCTTTCCGTTTACATTAAAATTAAATTTTGCATGTTCCTGGTGTTATGGTAATGCAATATTACGGCATAGAATGGGATCGTAGTATTTAAAAAATAATAATACAATAAGTATTCGAACTTATGTCCGTCGAGCGAGGTGAACCCGAACTATTTTATATTAACCGCGTATTTTAATGTATAGTTTGAAAATAATAATAAAATTAAAAAGTTCTGGAAACGAACGGGAATCGAACCTCAATTAAACTCATTAAAAGCATGCGTGACGTGAATAACATAATCTGTTTATAATGACTTTCTTTTAACCGCGACTTTGCCCTCATAATTTACTTTATGTAAAATAAATATTATTTAAGCTGCTATTCTTTTATCACGTGACGCGCGGAACTGAAGATTTTAATCCCTATATTTTGTCTCAAAATCAAATTCGTTATTCAGAAATTAGACCTTCATAGGCGCTTATTATTCACTTCACATTCTCATTCGTTTTAAGGCAATTATATTATGTGGTCGTCCATATCAAAAGGGACCTTACGGCGCCCGGCACTTAGGCCATTATTGCCGTTGTTTTGTATTCGAACAACGGGAATAAAGACCTAAGTGCCAGCCGCCTTAAGTTCCCTTTTGATTTTGACGGCCACAATATTTAATTTTAACGTTCCAATATCTGAATGCTGTTTCCATTTTTGCAGATCAACCTGACTACGATCCTGGGTATCCCGACTATAAGCCATACAACCCTGGCAACAACAATGGACTCGATCAACAACCAGGGTCCAACCAAATCGTCCTGATCGAGGGTCATGAGAATATCTTAAGGTACTTTATATAGGAATAAATAATAAATAAATATATTAGGAAAAATCACACATTGAGCTAGCCCCAAAGTAAGTTCGAGACTTGTGTTATGGGATATTAACGATGCTATATTTTATAACAAATAAATATATAGATAAACATCCAACATAAAAAAATACTAAAAAAGTTTATTTCACTCCACAAGTTACATATAATATTTATTAGGAACTTAAATCTACTTAAATCTTAAGAATTTATGTGTAGCACTGGAGACACCGAATTAATCCGAAACCTGTATCTTTGGTCACCAGGTCCCCCATATAAATACGCTTTATTATTAGGTGCATGTAGTCTGATAAGTCCCAAGTAACAGTCCCAAGTTCAAATCCTAATTCCACGTGAGTTTGTATAGGTATTTGATATAATAATCGTATGTATAGTACTTCCTATCGACCACCACTGGCTTTCATTGAAGGAAAACATCGTGAGGAAACCTTCATTCTAGACGTAGTTGGTAACATCTTCCCGCGATTGAAAAGATGAAGGAAAATTTCTTCATGAATACTGAATGATACATGAAGATGTTGTGTGTATTCGTTCACTGCACGACCCTCAGCCAGAATATGAATGTAAACAGATGGAGACACTATCAGCATCAGCCGAGGCGAGCAATACTGACAAGAAGTGTATTAATCTACGAAATTACTTCCAGATGCGACGCAGAAGGATATGAAGCCAGATGGTCCCGGGCCGACAGACAACCGTTACAGAGCAGCGCTCAACAATATGGAGATCAATTGATCTTCACTGGTGTAAGTACTTTCCTATAGGAAATGGCCCCTCTCCCCCCTGGACCTCCGGTGTGTACGGACGTGTGTTCTTCTCCATTTAAATTTATTTTATTATTTCTTATTAAATTAAAAATTAAATAGTGGCGCAATATTTTTATCATGGTGATTTTATCATATTAGAGTTTAACTTGCATTGTACACCTGGTTCAGTGTTGGAGATAATCAGCTGGTAATCTGTCATACAGGTTTTTCTAGTACAGACACCAGTCTCACACATAGAAGAAATAAAGATATATATATATATATATTAGGACAAATCACACAGATTGAGCTAGCCCCAAAGTAAGTTCGAGACTTGTCTTATGGGATACTAACTCAACGATACTATATTTTATAATAAATACATATATAGATAAACATCCAAGACCCGGGCCAATCAGAAAAAGATCATTTTCCATCATGACCCGACCGGGGATCGAACCCGGGACCTCTCGGTTCAGTGGCAAGAATCTTACCACTGCGCCACCGTGGTCGTCTATTAATATTATTAATGGCTTGATATCCTTTTTGCGTATCAATGGGAGGCAGGAATACACTAGGCCTTCGACTCGTCGAGAGTTACATGTAATTACTAATACATTACACACACGTACCCAAATATATTTAAGCTCACAACAATTATTCTGGATTATATTTTTGTATACCAAATTTCTCCACATGCTCACATCCAAACTTTTGCTGTTAGAAGTTCAGTTAGTACGTAATAATACCAACAATGTTCTTGTTACAGACCTCGAAGGCCGACTCTGGCGACTATGAGTGTATCCTCTCCGACCCACGCACCCGAGACCCGGTTAACGCTATCACATACCGAGTGGAAGTTCTCTCCCCCCCGCGAATCACCATCCAGCCCCCGACCCAGACCGTACATCCTGGACAATCCACCAACGTGGACTGTATAGTTGACGGAGATCAAATTGAGAACGTCACGTGGCTGCTGAGCAAACAATCCAGGTTAGGAAAGTTTCAGTGTAAAGGTAAAATTCTCTTGATCTTGATCGATCCTGGTAAAAAAAAGTCTGGGTGCCATTAGTATCTTAGCCACCAAACAGTGCTTGTAGTGTTGAGTTTAGGGTAAAGGCGGGAGAGGCAGCGGTCGTTGAGCTCACATACCAACCGATTTAAATGTTCTGTCCCTGAGGTCAGTTCAGACAGGCAAATCTGCGCAGAGCATTAATTTTCAATGTCAAGCAGTTTTCGAATTTGAACTATTTCATTACAGCCGCATCGAGGTACAAAACTCCCGCCTGATCTTCCACCAAATCGAAGTCGACGATGCTGGGGACTACGTCTGCACCGCACGGAACCCTGTCGCTGAAGCCAATGGCACAGCCAAGGTCATCGTCACAGGTATGTCCTAGATCAACCTCCCGAGGTAACAGTCACGTCAGGCACGTAGCAAACACCAAATAAAAACAGCTTGTCACTGTACAGGTCACACAAGCACCTGTAAATCGTTCACCTAGGCTGAATGTTATAAAACACGTAACCAAAGCTTTACTTTTTCATGGCTTGAGGATCATATTGCATGATGTTTCATAGACGATACTCGAACGCCGAAGAAATCGAAGAACATTGAGCAGTTTGCACTAGTCAACAGCAGTGTGCATCTGAACTGTTCGTCGAAACAGCGGCATACGACGACGGAATGGAAAAAAGACGGAAAACCGGTGCCACGCCGTTTGAAAATAAGGCTGGATGGATCTCTGTACATTAGAACAGCTAAACTTAACGACAGTGGACGATACGACTGCATTATTAAGGACGCGTACGGTCGACAAACTACTAGGCACATCATTCTTCACGTGTCGGGTCAGTGAACTCTAGTTGGAGCTTGGTTCGGTGATGGTCTGCTTCGAGACTCCGTAGGAACTAACCCTGGGCATGTTAACCATTCTCGTTGTGTCATTGAGCCTAATGTAAGTCTGCAAATCCACCGAAAGTATAAGTCATTCAATATTTTTTTTAATTTACAAAACCTATTGTTATAGCTTGTCGGAAAATAGCTAAATATTTGTCCAAGTAAATACTTATCTTTCTTGTCACTTTCTTATACAAGGAGATGAGTGTTAAAATATTATAACAATAAATACAATACTGTATTATTTATTTATAAGTATATTCAGTACCCCGTGGCTCAATGGCACTGTCATGAGTATTGCTCGTTTTCCATCACAATTTTAATCTCCATTTCACAACCATTATACAATTCTGTCATTGGATATAACACTACACAACATTGGACAACACACGATTTTTATTATCTAATCCAAATTTAATTTGCGTTCCACATCTACGTACTAAACAAGTGAAAAATAAGATTTTTATATTTTAAAATAACTTTAAATCCAACCAAACCGTGATAAACATGTTTCAAATTAATGATGTGATTGAAAGATTCGAATTAGATTTGAAGTCATTCTGTAATTGAAAAAATACCTAATCCGTTTTTGATCTCTTAAGCAAACAAAATTATGCTTTGCAAAATACCATAATTAGATTCATCACTTTTGAAACTTAGTTTTATATTTTCATACTTTATAAAAATAGGTATTCCCTATAGTATCACCAATCTAACACAGCCTTAACGCCTGTACTATGCACATGTGTAAAAAATGCTTAACTTTAACCAGAAAGTAAAAACCTAGAAAACTTATATATAACTAGCTGCGCCCCGGAGCTTCGTTTCCGTGGGAATTTCGAGTGTTCGAGATAAAAAGTACCCTATGTGTTATCCAGGTTATAATTCTATCCGTGTATCAAATTTCATAAAAATCGGTTGAGGATAGTAACAAAAATCTACACATACATACACACATACATTCTCTCAAATTTTCGCATTTATAAATTCATTAGTAGTATTCATATACAAGTCAAAAAAAAATTTTTTTTCTTTACCAAACAACCTTAATTACACCTTAATATTTAAATATATAATTAAATAATTAATTAAAATAATAATTAAAACGCTACAAATTTTCACAGTATTTATTTTTTTAATTCACACACTTCATAAACTTTTGATACAAAATTATCATAATGTTTTTTTAATAACTATAACACGTCCCAACTTTGGGCAAAAGCTCTCCAATTAATTGTCTTTCCATTTGTCTTCTCTGTTAAAATATTTAAAATTGTCTAACAAAAATTTCAGATAAAATCGATTTTTGATGGAGAGAATACGTTATGTATTGTAATCTAACATATTGAAATAAAACACAAGTTATTTTTGGAACGAAATCTTGCTACAAAGTGTGACGATTCGCTGTAACATACCTAAACTTTCCAATTGTAATGCTGGCTATCCATGATCGCGAAACAGTTGGCCGAACTTCGGCGGATACGGCAAACATTACTGATTTTTATTGCATTAAATATATTATACGAACTTCACAATATTCATTCATCATTCGTGTCGACTGTAAAAGTTTTGGCGATAGTGTGTAAACGGAATAAAACAAAACAGATCGATGTCGTAATTTTATATTCATTTATCTAATTTTCTATAGTTTTTTTTTTAAGTATAGCCATTTACAGAATTTGTTTTAACCTTTTAACATTTTCATGACATTTATATTATAAGTAGTAGTAGTAGTGATGTATTTAGCTTACCAAACTAATTCTCTTTGTATTAACCAATAATTAAAGTATTACGTAGATTTTATATACTAGATACTAATATATGTGTGTGTACGCTTATCTTACAAAGATATACGGCTTGAAAATACTATTTCACAATCATTTATTCATAATAATAAAATTGACAAACATGCAAAATGAAACATACAACAAATACAATTTGAAATCTAGCCAATGATAACATTATAACCCGCTCCTTAGCGTCTCCGGTGCAAAGGTGTCTAAAACACTAGCCGCGTTACCGCGCTGTAATCCTGTGGCTATTCTTTGCACCAGAAATGATCCAGAGCGGGCGTCACTGGTTTACTACTATAAAATACTATTAAACTACTATAAATACTATTTATAAAATATATATTATCACTAGGAGATCTCGCTCGTAGCTATACTTGAACGACTATTAACAAATGGATACAATATAATAGGCTACTGAACAAAATTATGATTGATACTTTATAAGAGGCATTTTAAGCCTTACGCCAAAAATAAGACAGAATAATTCCAATTATTTTTCTGATTGAGAATACTTATGTAAGAATTTGAAAACCCGATATAACTCGAGTCACTTCAGTGAACTACACTGAATACACAGAATTATAGAATATTAATAATTAGCGAAAGAATTATTTCAAAATAATCAGTGTTTTTTAAAGATTTTTATTGACAACAAAGCGAATTTTTTTGGGTGACGAAATGTCCCATACTAATCGGACCTCCTAACATCATCGGAAGGAAATGAACTTCCCCTTTAAATTGAGCTATAATAAAGCTAAACCCAAAAAAAAAAGCAAAATGACTACATTTATATTTTCAATTAATATATTATTTAATAATTATTAAAACATTAACAATTGCGTAATTGGAAACAATTTTCGTATCTTGTCCAGTTTACAAAAAAATATATTATAATTATATATTATTAAAGTATATCTTTGTGAGATATTAGTTACAAGTAGTATTTGAGCACATAACGGTAGCGCACCAATTGATGTTAATAGTAGATAATATTTTTACTTAATTTTTAATATTTTTTGTATACAAAATTAAATTTACAGTAGAATTAGTTAATATGCGCATGATTTGTACTTTCTATGTATTTAGTGGCTTATTGTGGTTCTAAGTACCATGAGTTTGTTAGACAATAAGTAGGTAGTTAGTCTTTTTTTGTCTTTTTTTTTTTGTTATGTCCCCTCTCAAAAGGGGCAATGCTCTGATTTTGTAAAATTTTACTTTTATACAAATTATTTGGTGATCAACAAATATTTTTGTTGAGCCTTGCGCCCCTTCCGAGATTCCTTTGCGAGAAAATAAAGACAAATTGAACAAGAACAGGATCGCAGTCCGATCGGTCCACGAGTGATCTAAGTAGTTTCATATATTGTTTTGCATGGACCAATTAAATGAATGGTTATAAATCTTTTTTTAATTTTATGTAGGATTATTAAAAAATAAACTTATTTAAATTCAAGGGAGTCAATTTTCCTACTTAACATGTAGTCAGAAATCGGGATATTAATTTATATATATAAAAAAAAAACAATTATTAAAAATTGTTTCATTCAATCCAAAACCAAATCTATAATATTTTATCTTCTAGAAAAAAGCTATTCATTTAAGGTATATCAAGTGCCTTGTCGTCGTTTTTATAATGATAAATTAAAATGATATAACCGAACAGGGCCCCCGATGACGTCAGCGTTGGTGACCATCGACCAGCCCAGGAGACAGTACCGAGTAGGGGAGAACGTTGAGGTGACCTGCAGGAAGGCGTCACGTGACACCAGCGCCTCCTGGGAGAAGTACGGCACCAGGGAGTTTGTGGAAACCAGGGTCAGTTTACCAGATTTTCATTTGTTCTATTACTAACTGCTGATTCCCATGCCTCTCACAATACAGCGGCAGCGTTCTAAATATAGTCTTATTATAATTTGAAAAATTACATAGGGAAAAATGTCTGAGTTTGTAGTTCTAGCGTGGCCCTGGCTAAAGACAAGAAGTGCCGGCTTGATACGCCTTTCATAGGCGTGTGCATACCAATGATCTGAGTCGAAATCAAAATCAATTCATAATCATCAATCATTTATTCAGAAATTAGCATTTTTTCACGTCATATTCTAAATGAAATGATATTTACCAAAGCTACAAACAACTAGAGTACAGTTAACAGCGCATCAAGTTACCATGCATGAACCTCTATGACGCGGTAGCAGCGAGTTTGCAGTGAATTTGCATATAGGGATACAGAAGACCGTGCGTAGAGATGAATAATATTATCTATGCTCCGATGCTTAACAGCTGCGAAGGCAGTCGGGTAAACGCTTAGATGATAGAATATTTTTAAAATCATGCATACCTGTAGTTAGACTCTGGAGAAGGATGTCCAGAGTCTCACTACAGGTATGTATCAGTCTCCATTTTGTCTAGCAACATAACTGTTCCCGCAATAGAGAAATTTTGTATAAAAGCTAGTTTTACAAGAATTCCACAGTAAACAACTGTACATGTTACTAACAAAAAATTCAATTTCAGGAATACAACGAAGGCATAGTATTAATCATCGGTGGAGTTGAGGAGTCAGACGCTGGAGTGTACAGGTGTTCAGGTCGCGACCGCTACGGCCTTTCTAGCTTTGAGGACTTCGATCTCACTGTCATTCCTAGTATGTACCTATTCCACTTTTATTCTTGTTAGGTATTATTATTATAAAACCGCACCACAAAAACCTCGCAGGTATTATTGTCAGGCATTGTTCAATATTACATCCAGTGTAGTGGTCCTATTCTACGGGAGGGGACTACATACGACTTTGTTTTATCTCCGCATGTTTCAGGTTGCATTCGGCGCTGTGACACAACAAAGCCCGATGTTAGAGAAACTAAAGATAAGCATGTGTATTCCCAAACTTCAACTGTGTAGAACCTTCACCCCGTTAGGGGTGACATTTCCAAAAATCCTCTCTTAGTGCTCACCTACACTTCCCAGGGAACCTACATGCCAAATTTTAGCTTCCTACGCCTAGTAATTTCGGCTGTACGTTGTTTGTCAGTCAGTCACTCACTCACTCACTCACTCAGTAACGGAATAGTATATATATATATATATATATATATATATATATATATATATATATACTGATTCAAGCCGTTTAAGCAATTTATTTAATTCCACAGGCCAACCGGGCACCTACTACCCGACTGGTAGCCAAGACGTGCACCTGGCTCACGTAGGGCAGACCATCGACATGCCCTGCCGACACAACCTGGAGCAGCCGGTCTACATCGAGTGGAGGAAGGAATACTCTTCTTCGCTACCATCATATGTACGACAGAATGAGGTCAGAAAGCTATTCCATTTCTTTTTCGTTCAGGCTAAAATGTCCAGTGTGATAAAATATCCATAAAACCCCGTCCAAAAATATTCTATTATTTAGATTTGTTTGTTTTTTGTTGTCTAGATTTTTATCCTATTACAAATCTAAGGTTTTCTGGTTTTATTGGTCTCCTTGTTTGAGAGCGACTACGATGACTGGTATTGCTGTTTACCCGTATTCTCAGACTGGATTTTAAAACTCGCACATGATTCGATTGGTCTACAATCTCATGTGACATGAGTAGGATTCGCACCTGGGACATTACGATCACCTATCACTACCTCTATACTACCACTGCTTCTTCTTCAGAAATAAACGTAGTTTTAGGTAGATTTTGGACGTCATTAAGTAATGTAAGTATATCGTCCTAAAATAAAGAATTTAAAATTTGAATTCTTGAACGAAATTTTGATCAGTGAGTACTTTTCAGCCAATCCTGACCCTGATCAACATCACCGAAGCCGACGCAGGCACGTACGTCTGCCGTATCAGCAGCCAACGTGCTGCAATCGAAGCACGATCCACCCTGAAGGTCACCGGCGTTATCCCACGCTTCGATGGGAACAGCTGGCTCGCTATCCCTACTATCAAGGACGCATACAGGCAGTTTGATGTCGTAGTCGCCTTCAAAGCTTTAACTGGTAGGTTTGCTGGAATGTTCTTCATAACCTGTTGATCTGTTGTGACAAAACTGTATCACAGATAATTATTCTTAGATTAATCTACGTCTGTCCATTGTCTAGTATATATAGCATTAATTACTAGTCCTTTAAGTTGAAGACAATCAGCATAATCCCAGACTTCTAACACATTTCATAAGAGGTTAATCGCTGTAATAGGACCGAGTAAGTATGTAATCATTAATGTACGAGTGTGTTATAGTTATGTAGTTATTAATCGCGCGTAATGTGGCAAATAATTGCGTTGGAAAATTCAACTGATCCACTTTATACAGCTGACGGCACCATTCTGTACAACAACCAACGGCCTGATGACTCAGGCGACTATCTTGCGCTGCAACTAGTGAATGGAATCCCGGTGTTCACCCTGGAGACTGGATCCTCGACGCCTCTGGTGGTGGAAGGTGACCGCCCGTTGCAACTCAACTCGTGGCACACGATTCGACTGGGCAGGGTGAACAGCAAAGGTGGGTAGATTATTATTTCTTCTTTTCAGAGAACATATACTTCTTATAGCTTGTTTTTTAGCGCTTGCTAATAAAGCTGATAGCATATTTGTTACATACCGATGTATCTCGTAGTTCGAGTTCTTTGTTGTATGGGGCTAACTGGTAAATTACTTTGGTAGCTTTATCTGGCAATTAGTTCATCTCAAATCAATATCATTTATAATGTACCTATTCTGATTGACGTAATATATAGTTATTGTGACTTTTTGTCAGTCTTGATACCAATTATCCAAATCCATCCGATCAATACACCCAACTAGCATTATAAATACGGAAGTAAGTTTGTTTGTAACCTCTTCAAGCTTTATCTACACAACCAATCTTCTTAAAATCCTGCATAACATGTAGTTTGAAGTACCAGAAGGGTACCAGTGATCAGGTTTCATACCGGAATCATAATTGCTCCGTTAGAAATTCACGCGATGAATCCACGGGCACAATGCTACTCTACACTAATAATTACTGGCAGAAATAATCCTGTAATAATCCCATAATATCATCACCCAATTGGTGATGATAATTACAAAATTTGTGTTGAATTCTCGAATCTATGTCTTCTTCTATGTAGAATCTTATATATATCTTCTTCTATGTATTTTAACAAACTTCGGTATTTTAGTTTTCTACGTTTCAAGTAAAACTTGGTTGTGTCCGAGCGGTCATTATTTTACGTCCGAATATTATAACAAGTGAAACTTTGTATTTTAGTTGCCATTGTTGAATACATTCGCAAATTATCTACGAAGGATCGAATTTAAAACTTATAATATATTTATTTCTTCTCTGAGCTTTCTTTATTTAGCAGCCTATCGACTAACAACACTTGAGACGTAATTTATGTACGTACTCATACATTTTCGTATGGAGTAAAAAACAAATGTTTTCTATAAGCCCAATTATAAACGCCCACAGATCGCGAAATAGATGTCGGGACGATATTGATGAGTTCTTGCGGAGGCGGCAACAGGTTGCCCTCGACAATAAGATTTATGGGAAACGGAAAGGGAGGCCTTTGCCCAACAGTGGGACACATCAATAGACTAATAAAAAAAGCCCAATTAATAACAATACACAATTTTTTGTGGACTGCAATCATGTTACAAATGCTTTTATAATATTAATTTATGTTATTTAATAATACTTGTAAATAGGTAGCTATCGTTTAAGGCTGTCGTTTAAGCTGTTAGTCTATTAGCTAATCGTTTAAGCTGTAAGAGGCATATGGTGTCCGCTCCAGAGCAGAGGTGTCAGATCAATCAATTTATAGATTAAGCTAGTGTGTAGCTGAATTACACCTATCAGAGGCACAACGTTCAGTCACAAGGCACATTAGTTGAGTACGTTTGACGTTATTGTAATATCAAACATATAGACCATAGCTCGGCAGCATATACCAGGTTTACGTTAGATTATTATGAGCATTACTTGCTTGGTCTAAACTAGCCTTTATGGTAACATATTTACCTACAAGTAAATTTTTTGATGTATTAATCTGGCATATTATGTCATCTATGAAGAAATTGCGGAGAATCAAAACAATTTTAACATCTCATTAAAGTGTCTAGTCTTTATTTTACCTGAAACAGTTTGTTTTGTTGCTGTATTTAGGTTAAGCCGATAAGCTGATAGTACTTAGTATATTTATAAACGACGTCTGTTTTGCGTGCTAATTAAGGAAGAAATTAACGGAATATTCCGTTTTCTCAGTGTCCATGTATGTCGATGAGATCGGACCATTTGTGAACGAGCTGCGCTCACCTTGGGAAGTGTTGGATCTCTCTGATCCAATGTATGTTGGTTCAGTCCCGGATAACGTCATTCTGCCGTCTAATCTGAACGTAACCTATGGGTAAGATGCTTATTTCATATACTATAATAAATACATAGACGGGAAAGCAAGCTTTTTGTGTACTGCAATGTATGTAAAATATTGTTAAAACCGATTATAAAATTTGATAAAAATAACGAAGTACTTATTTCCAGACAAGTAAACATAAACAATTATTTTTAACTTTTATTTTCATTTTATATTTTGGAAATGTATATGATCTAGCATATATTGCAACATTTTAAGTTTCGATATTGGAACCTACGATTCGTGTCAACAGTTTCGTGGGCTGCATTAGCTTGCTGGAGCTCAGCAACCGGGACGTCAACCTGATTCCGGACAGCACTGACTCCAGGAACGTCGGCGAATGCGACACTTGCTCACCCAACTTGTGCCTCAACGAAGGTGTCTGCCAGGTGAAGTGGATTTTGTGTTCTTTGATCAAATATCCTCATGTCCTGATTCCTGACCCCCATACGATGAATAGGGGTCCGGACAAGTATTATAATCGTTATGCAATATTATGATAGAATACTTATAAAAGAACTCTGCTTGTGTCTGTTCAGTTTAAATTTTTAATTACAAATTTGGAGTACTGGTTAACTTGTAACTCACATAACATCTACCTATACCTTTACAGAACTTAAGCGACTGCCCTAGTGTTATGTCTTTGAGATCAACATTAGATAAAGCATCTTGAGAGTTACTTAAAAAGTTATCAAACCCAAGTCCAATTACCTATATGTTATCTTTAAACTCGTCGTACAGGAGGCCCGAAACGACCACGGCTACGTGTGCCTGTGCACCCCAGGATTCGCGGGCCTCAACTGCAACCGCACTGGCTCCGCCTGCAGGCCCGGCCTCTGCGGCCCCGGCAGGTGCACCGACACCACCGATGGCTACAGCTGCGCTTGCCCCGTCACCTACACCGGCAAGAAGTGAGTCTTCATCAGCCTGAAAATTCCCTGTTCCATGTCCTTTTATTCAGAACTTAGACCTACACAGGCACTTATTCACGCCATAAATCATGGTATTTGTAAAAAGAATTACTCGCAATATACTGGCATTTTGAAACGACCACTGCTGAAAGAAATTCCGAAAGAAACTCATTTGAATAGTGTTGGTTCATATAATGCCGTTATTGTGTTTACATGCTTTTATTTAATTCGCAATGTATTCATATGGATGGAAT